>NW_004949127.1:1487404-1501556 GCF_000317375.1 Microtus ochrogaster | reverse complement strand
CTGTCTATCCTGCAGGAGTCGGGGACACTGCTCTCTCCCGGCAGCTGGAAATAGTTCTGTGATGCCTGCCTTCTTTCTGACGGGGTCTGAGGTGAATGCTGATTCTCACAGTCATTCCACAGGCTCTGGCAAAACAAGCTGTCCCAGATGAGAAGCTTAAAACAGCAGCAACTATGAGAAGCAACTTCTGAATCTCATGTATTTGGATTATTTACCTTGAGGCAACGGACAAAAAAAGAAAAAAAAAACCTGCCAGTGAATGCTGAATTCAAGTCAGTTCATGGTTTCCTTTTTCAGGGGTATGGGCCAACACTTCTGTAACTGCTACCTTCAGATTCCAGGAGTAAGAAAATAAGACACTATAACATGAACATGAAATAAGATACAGGATAGTTTTGCTCTTTGAAAAGGTTAACTCAGAGTTTGAACTAGTCATACTTTTATTTAACAGTCTTCTTTTTGAATGTATTCATTTAATGTGCATGAGTGTTTTGCCTCCATGTATGTATGTGTACCATGTGTGTCCCCTGTCCCCATGGAGTTCAGAAGAGGAGGTCAGAGCCCCTGCAACTGTTGTTACAGATGACTGTGAGCCACCATGTGGGTGTTAAGGACTGGAGTCTGATCCTCTGCAAGAGCAACAAGTGCCCTTTAGTGCTGAGGTGAGTCTCCAGGCTTTGAGGCGATGATTTTTAATATAAAGAAAGAGCGTGGACAGGATGGCCAGAGGTGAAGGTGCTCTCCACCATGCCTGATGACAGCAGGTCTGTTTCTGCACACAGTGGAAGGAGAGAATGGACTGCTGAACGTTACTCTCTGACCTCCACTCTGTGTGTGGACACACACACGCATACAAACACACACACACACATGCATGCACACACACACTCTCACACACACACAATTTAGCTGGTAAACCACAGCCACATGACAATACACAGATTAATAGAAATGGGTTAAATTAATATGTAAGAGTTAGCCAATAAGAAGCTAGAGCTCATGGGCCAAGCAGTGATTTAAATAATATAGTTTCTGTGTGATTATTTCGGGGCTGAGCAGCCGGGAACTAACTAGCAGTCTCCTACTGCAGGTGATAATGGTTTTAGAGACGAGAGGGCTGGGGAAGAGCTGAGATTTGCCAATGTGTGGCAGGGTTAGAGCTCCTAAGGAGAGCCCCATTGTAACGGTGGGCCTTAGCAGCTTTGGGAACACCAGTGCCATGAGCAAGTCACGAGAAGCCCCAGCCACAGTGAAGGGGAGCAGGCCGGAACCTAGAAGGCAGGCTATGTAGATGCTGCTGAGGGTAGGGTCAAAGACGCGATTCAAGCCCCTTGGGGAAGCCTACAGAATTGTGAATGAACCCAGATATTGAGCTTTGAATTCTTTGCAGTCATGGAACTTAGTTTTACCTTGTGCAAATTGTGGCTGACCCCTAAATCTTCCCTTTTGGAGTAAAAAAGGGTACTTTATTTTTGATGTTGTAGAACACAGTAGAGAGATTTTAAACTTTGTTTGGAGACTGGGTTTCTCTATATTACATCTCTAGGTGTCCCTGAACTCACTCTATAGACCAGGCTGGCCTCGGAATCACCAAGATCCGCCTGCCTCTGTCTCCCGAGTGCTGGGATTAAAGGTGTGCACCACCACCACTTGGCTGTCTCCTCAGGTCTAATACTCCTCTCTAGTTCTGGGATTAAAGACATGCACCACTACCACCTGGTTTCAATGGCAAGCTAATGTGGCCACTGAGATTAAAGATGTGTGTCATTGTGGCTACTGGGATTAAAGCTGTGTGTCATCTATAAGGCTGGCCAGTGCGGCTGTTTTACTTTTCTGACCCTCAGGCAAGCTTTATTTATTAAAATACAAATGAAATGCCACTACAGATGGTACTGACAGTTAGGCTAGCTATAGCTTTGTCACTTTGGTAGTAGTAGGCAGCCAGGTTCTTCCCCAAGGCTGTAGCCACTTGTTAGCTCATTTCATGCATACAAGTGAAGCCTTGCTTTTTCTAGAGCTTCTAGGTCTCCTGTTGAGAAAAGGCAGACAGGTGTGTCTTGCTAACAGGCTTCATCTTAAAAGATAAACAGGTTTCAGCTGTAACTTTCCACTAAAGGAGCGTGCTTTGCAATGACTGTTCTCAGTAGCAGCCACTGGTGATTCTGGCAAATGCTTAGATGGAAAGAAAGGGTTAAAATCTATGCAAGTTTTGCGGATCTAAGAAAATGTTCTAAAGTATATAAAGGTCTGAGGATATAAGAACTTATCCTGAGGCTTTAAATGTCCTTAGATATATATAAAGATCTAAGGATATGAAAGATTGGTAAATTCTGAGGTTCTCAGAAAATGATTTAAGATATATAAATGCAAGTAGAAAAGAAATAAGTACGTTACTTATGGTGTGTGAAAATGAGGAACGTTTCGGATTTCTTTCTTTTTTTATGCTATTGTTACATGAAGATTTCAAAAGTTCAAGGGCTTTTTGTTTGTTTGTTTGTTTGTTTGTTTGGTTGGTTGGTTTGAGACAGAGTTTCTCTGTGTAACAGTGCTCAGTCTAGTACAGAAATGCTATTTGTTAGGGAACAAGAAACTGAGGAAGGGGGCCTGGAAGCTCAGCCAAAGTCTTGGCAGGGGGAGAAGGGTCAGGGCTTTCAGGAGTGCTGGGAAGCCAGGTTTGTACCGTGCTGAAGTGGGACCTTGAGAAGCTCACAGGGAAGAGGCAGTCAGAGTCAGGAAGAGCGAGACCAGGCTGGAATCTTCCAGCACTTCTGTGTCTACCTTTCTGCCCAAGCCACAATGACTTTCAGAGACCACCGAGCGGCGTTTCCCCTTCTGCCTTCTAAGCGCTGTGCAAACTTCTATCTGCTCACATGTGGAGGAGAAGACACAGAGGAACCTAGTTCTTATCTGACAGAGGTAACACAATATAAAACCACAATAATGATTAAAAGATCATAATTGAAGGCCCGCAAGTTGGCTAGACATGTTTCTCAGATCCAGAAAAGATCTCACATGCAGAGTTTTGTACTAAATACAAAGCTTCCACTGTGCAATGATCTCATATGGGTCATAACTAAATATGGAGTCTGCTGAACTCTACTGCTGTGGTCCTGGTGGTCTCCATCACGTGCCCACTAGTAAGAGATGCGGCTGAAGTTTAACACTTAAGCTAAAGTCATGAAAAAGACAAAAAGAACCTTAGGCCCTGCCAGATGCCTCTGTCTGTAATAAGAATGTCTCTTGGGTCAGACAGCCAAGACCGACTAGTGCTGGGGTTACCAGGTGTTAAAGTCCGACCCAGGCCTTATCCTGGCTCGTCCCTGGGGTGGAGGAGAGAACCATCATCCCAAGCAGCTCCTGAGGGAGAGCGTGTTTGCAGGCTGATGTTGGCATCCTAGGGAAGATGAACTAACCACTTGAGATTTTACCACTTGGTCCACATTTCAGCAGGAACCTGGAGAGTTTCTGGAGATGTTTTCACTAGAAGAGTCAGAGCCAGCTCCCGTGAGCATCCTTGTGCTCTGACTGCCTCTGCCCGCTTTGGCACCTCCGGGTGTTCACTGGCTAGGGCTGGCACTGTATTTTCTCACTCACTCGTGCTCATCCAGACAGCTTCTTTTTCTTCTCTCCCTAACAGGCCTTCGCCCCTTGGGTTCTTTGGCCACCAGTTCTCTTCATGTCTCTGTCACAGACACAGAATCATAGACATGAAAGAGAGCATCAGTCAGGATAGGTATTTTGTAGCCTTTCCCAGAAACCCTGAGAACATTTTGGTGCATACCAGCTATCTCCCAACAGACCCCATAGGCTCAGAAAAGGGGCGTGACTTTAAATGTCTCCAAAGGGGGTCTGAGCAGAAAATGTACAATTTAATCCAGAGCAGCTGTAAGAGCTAAGCGTGGTGAGTATGTGTCTCACCCAGGGATATCCTTCCTTGGGACAGCTGAAGCCAGGCTAACAGCCAGCAGTCACACTGGAACAAGAGATGCTCTTGGTAAGAGGCTGTGATTTTCTATATTAAAGCACAGTGCTTTATGGATAGTTAATATTTCATTTGGGGCCAGCAAGGGCATCTCTCTCCACTTATGCCAAACCAAAAAAGACTGAATCTGTTAGTCCCTCCCTACTCCTTCCTGTATGTGTCTCTCTATCCAAATTTCTGGCTTCTCCATACTCTGTATGGCTAATTCCTGTCAACTAGTCACTGGCTCCACCTACTGGTCCAAGGTTGATTTTATTAACACAGTCTTAGGGTTTTACAGTGCCATCAAATATCCCACAACATTTCCCCCTTTTTGTCTAAAAAGAAAGAGAAGGTTTTAACTCTAACACAGTAAAACTATATATAATAAGAACAATTATTAGGTATTGTCTAAATAAAAGGGAAAGGTTTTAACTCTGATATGGTAAAACTATATACAATAAGAATTTCATTCACAATGTCTAGTCTATTTGTATTTAGCAAATTCTGAGAAAATACTCTACTATCTGCCCTATTTTGGTGAGTCCAAAGTTTTAAGCCTAAACAACTTCCTAGCATAACTTGTATTATCAGCCTAAAAATATCCTTTTAGACATTAAAACCATTTTTAATATAAACAATTTAAGCTTTTATGCCTCTTAACCTTATAAATTTACATCACATCCAGAGCAGTACGGCTTTTAACAACATCTATTAAGTCTTTGGAGGAGTTTCTCCAGTCCTGGCAGGGAATGACTGAACCAAATTTTAGATTGAGCCAGGGAAAGGCCCCCTAAGGAGTTCCCCAATGGCAAAGAGTTGCCTTGCCTGCCCCTTGTTGACTGCATTCGCATTCATTAGTCCAATGCCACACCTTCTGCCTACTCCAGAAGCCAGGGCCTTCTGTTTGGATTATCTCTAGGGAAAAGAATTGTTTCTAGGAACATCTTGCCTACAATCCCCTTTCAAATGACCTTGCTTGCCACAATTACGACATCTGACATTTTGATTTTTCTTAAGCTTTAGAAATTACTTCTCCGGTCAAAGCAGCATTGTAAGTGTGAGGTCCACATCAGCTGTATTTTTATCCACTCATCTGTTGGAGCCGATCTTGCCTTTAAAGGCCTAATCATCCTTTTACATTCCGAATTAGCATTTGCAAAAGCCAATAATTCGATTAATAGTCATCTGAGTTCTGGATCTGATACTGTTCTACTCAGAGCTGATGTCAGTCTTTGTGAAAAACCAGTGACAGCTTCTCTTAGATCCTGTCTAATTTTAATATATTACTCAGACCTTTTTCCTGATTCTTCAACCTTGTCCCAAGCATTTAAGGCTGCTAAGTGACACAGGGCCAAGGTGTGATCATCCGATTCTCATTGTCTTTGCAGCTCAGCATACTGACCTACATCTAGAAGCTGATCTTGGGGAATATTAATGCCTCTAGCCCTATTTTGCTGTTTTATGGCCCTCGCTTCCTCTGTCCACTATGCTCTCCATGGTAACTGAGGGCCAGTTTCCAATATTTCTGCAGCTAGATCTTTCCAGTCTTGGGTGTGGGGGAGGATAATTCTGCTAGGAGTTGCCCATGAATTTAACATCTGCTTCAATGTAGGATGAGCGCACACCGTATGAAATGACAGCTTCCTTATCTCCTCTAATCTGACATTGCTAGAGGATTCCATTTAATTTCTGCATAACCTCTGGGGTGCCCATCATCCGCTGGTCATTCTTGTGTTGTAGCTGGATGAACTAAGGTTGGCTTTTTAATAACCGTGGGTCACCCCTCTTCATTTTCCTCATGCAGTGGTGCAATAGGTTCTTGTCTAAATTCCTCTGTCTGTGTCTGTGTATTTTTCTTATTTCAATAAGTAGGTCTTTCTAAGGCTTGTATCCTGTCAGTGAAATTTTCACACTTGACACAGTTATCAAACCACTTTTTTAAGTATAACTGTGAATTACCAACTTGACAATAATTATCAGCATTACGCCATCCTCACATAAGTTGGCTCTCCAATTATTTTTCCATTTTCACGCCATTCACTGGAGCACAATTACAGCATCCTCACTCTCTGCATTATGGTCCTTCCCATTCATAACAAGGGAAAGATTTTTCTTTCTTTTCTAAAATATTGCTTAACTCTCTCCTCAAAGACGTCCCAGATTTCTTACCAGATCTGCAGGGACAGCTGCGGTGGCTGGCCTGTGAGGCATTCAGGGTTGAGAGGCATGGCTGTGGCTGCAATGGCAGAAGCCCAAGTGGGCAGGCCACAGCAGGAGAAGTGGCAATAGGAGAGGCTTCAGCCAGCTCGTGTGATCTCATGCTATGCAATAGATGCCAAGCGTTGTTTTTAACTAAGTTGTTCTATTTACTAATAAAGACTTGGGAGTCAGATGTTGGGGTGAAGCCTGCTAGATCACAGGAGCCGAGAAGCAGCCAACTAACCTTCCTTTTGGCTAGAGACCCAGCAAGAGTAGCTCTCTTCACTATCCCCTCCCCCCTGAAAAAAATTGCGAATAAGTCCTTCCCTACTCCTTCCTGTGCATCTCTATCTGAATCCCTGGCTTCCCCATACTCTCTGGCTAAGTCCTGTCAACCGGTCACTGGCTCTGCCCCCAGATCCAAGGTTGATTTTATTAACACAGTCTCGGGGGTTCACAGTGATCAAACAAGTGTGGGCATGCTAGAGAATCTGCATCGGGGGTGATGGGATTATGAACAATGCAGTAAGATGTTGAAACCCTCTGCCCAGCTTTCGGGGCATCTGGTGTTCAGAGGGGTGAGACAGAGCAGTGAAGACCATCCTCACACTGGGGTTATCAAGCTGAACCAGAGATGTTCAGGAGCCCCCTCACACACAAACGCAAGAGAAAAACAAGTTTCTCTGCTACTTACTACGGGGTCTGTGCCTTGTATCCTTGAGCTTTCGTCTCGGGGATGACGGTAACTAACAGAATTTACTAAAACTGACGTTTCTCCATGTGCAGGACCAGGCGCTAAGGATCCCTCAGCTCCCACTTCTGTCTCTTGGGTAGGAACCCAGGGTAACGATTCAAGGGGCCTGCATCCACCATGCTAGAGAGACCATCTGCCAACACACCGGGAATAAAATGTGATAAAATACCCCAGCAGAAGCAATGGAGGGGAGAAAATGTACAGTAGATCGTGGCAGGAGCTTGGAATAGATGATCAGGTGGTATCCAGTCAAACAGGCAGAGAACAAACCAGTGGCCATGCCCTGCCTAGCCGGACTTCCCCTGTTCATTCGGCCCAGAATCCCAAGCCCAGGAAGTGGTTTGCAGTGACTGGTGGGTCTTCTCACATCAATTAAATGTACGGGATAATCTTCCCTAAACATTCTCAGGCGCACAACCCCAAGACACAGTGAGCCGTGTATTCTCAGCCAGTACGTCTCAGGGACGATTGGCCACATTAAAGCGTCTATCCTGCTCTTAGTAACTCAGAGAGACAGAAGCCACGAAGGGAAGGCTGGCCACAGTCAATTCCTTTAGCCTCAGGCTGCTCAAGTGGGGAAGCCTGGATCCGGCTCCAACAGGTAGCTCCAGGGTGAGTTTCTGTTTCTTCCCGTTTCCTGCCACACCAAGGCCTTCGTTTCCTAAAGGGAATGAGGAAACGGGAAGGGCAAGGGGGAGACCCTCAGCGGCAGGGTAGGTGCCGAGGCAGGACTCCACCCCTGTGTCAGCCTCCTGGCCAACAGGTGGAGTCTCTGCCACGCCCATTGGCCTCAGCGCCTGCGCAGGGTGTGTCAAATCCAGCAGCATTTCCGGTCAAAGCACTTTCACCGCGTTCACCACAGAGGTCCTTCTGTGGTTTAACTTTGGCAGCAGCCAGCAGTACCCCAGAAATGAACTGGTTAACCTGCAAGTCTACACAGGCCAGGCTGCTGGCCCCAGCTCCACGTCATTTCATTGGTTGCTTATAGTTTTCACCACAGCCCAACTGTGAGGTAAATAAATCATTCCTGATTTATAAGTAAGAAATCCGGGGCTTAGGAAAGAGAAATAAGTTGTCAAGGATTAGTTTTTCCTTGGATTCTCACCAGGTCATCTGACTCCATATTGGGAGGGTAGCAGACAGCAGGCAGGGCTGGCTTATGGAGTTGCCTGAAGAAGTCCCAGAGCAATCAAGGGTGCTGTGGGTCTGGCTCTGAATTTCTCATTTTAACAGGTAAGCAGATTCGTTCCTAATATTAAAATGAGGTCAAAACACAGTCTTAAAGATCATCTGGCTGTCATTCCAGTGTCTCCAAGTGGGGACAGTGGGGGTGTGAGCCGGCTGTGGGCAGTGACACAGACAGCTGAGCAAGAGTATGAGTCACTAAGTCGGGCAGGGTGGAGGCTCATCATGGCTAGAGCCAGGCTGGCCTGGGGTGGGGCGAGCGTCCATAAGCAAGGCTCCTGATTAGGGCTTTTCCTCCCAGCTCTGCCCTGGCAAGTGGTGACTCTGGACCTCAGCTTTTCTTGGTTCGGACCTGGGTGAGCTTGGACATTACTTTTGGCTCTTGGCCCCCAGTTTCTCTGTCTGGGGATAGGAAAACATTATGCGCTGGCCAAAGAAGCCTGACCCTCCAGAGGATCCCCCGTGCTGGTTAAAGGAGACCATTAAGTTCAGGATGATGGAGTTCAGAGCCAGTTCCAGCCTGGTCAGTTTTCAGTGACATGACTTGGGTGAGCCTCTCCCTCGCCAGACCCATGCTCTAGCTGTGAAACAGGAACCTCAAAATGCCGACATTTTCATGACTTTGTGCCCCGTGCCCATTCTCTGAAGCCCTCACAGCTGATGCTGTGACACTTAGAGATGGAACGTTTGTCATTAGGACTCAATGAAGTCACGAGGGTGGGGCCCATCGTAGGATTAATGACCTTATAAGGAGAGGAACTCGAAACTGCCCCGCCCCTGTGTGAGGATGAGGGGAATTTAGCCATCTATAAGCCAGGGGAAGTCACCACGCTCTGGGTCTGGCAGCTCAGCTCCCTGAGAACTGCTTGTTCTTAACGCCACACCACCTAGGACATTTTGTCATAGTCACTGAGGTGACTGAACACCATTGCAATGAGGACTAAATGGCAAGGTTCTCTGCACCCGGGCTAGTAAGGAGGAAGCCTCCAGACACAGCATCTGCTCTAGCCCCAATGCCACCCTGCCATCCCAGGACGCCCTGCTAGTTGGGTGGAGGCATTTCTTCACGACGCAGGGTCAGCCTTACAAATGCACTTCCAAGGCAATTCAGCATCCCTGGCCTCTGACCCCTGAATGCTAACACTGCCTTCCCACGCTTACACCAGCCGCTGAGATGACCCAACGTCCACACATCTTTGAGTCCCTCACCAGGGTGGGCTCTAGTCCTTCCCAAGAACTCTACGAAACATGACCGTCGTTCCTGAGCTGTGGGCCTAAGCTCTTAGTTTATGATGACGAAAGTAGCCACCAGAGACCTTCCTGAGCTAAACACAGCCTGGGAAGGTGGCCTGTGGTCCCAGCAGTTAGCAGGTTGAAGCAAGAGGGTCTTGAGTTGAAAGACAACCTGGTCTACATAGGAACACTTTTTATCAAAAATCAAAACAACAGACAAAATTATCATCCTTATCAAGAAGCTAGACGCAGGGCTACCGTGTGACTCGGCGGATTCTACTTTTAGATAGAGAATGGAAACATGTATCTACATAAAAAACAGACATAAATCTATAACATTGTTTATAATAGTCAGAAGAAGGAATCCAAATGCAAACCGCTGGTGGGACAGAGTGTGGTACAGTTGTATGATAGAATATTGTTTGTCAATAAAATGGAATGAATTGTCAGGGCTATGGAGAGGAACACATGCTGTTTAGTGGTATAAAGTGAAGACGCTCTTGAACCCTGTTCACAACTGTGTGAAAACAGCACTGTTTACGCTTCAAATGGCCACCATGGTGAGTCTTACATGTTTGTTAATGTGATATGTATATATCACGTCATATATATGACATATACATATATATGTATATATTAAACATTTATTTTTATTTTTCGAGACAGGGTTTTTCAGTGTAGCTTTGGAGCCTGTCCTGGAATTCTCCTCTGTAGACCAGGCTGGCCTTGAACTCACAGAGCTCTGTCTGCCTCTGCCTTCCGAGTGCTGGGATTAAAGACCTGTGCCACCACCGCCTGGCAAGCACTTATTTCTCAATATTTTATGTGTCTTGCCTGCGTGTATATGAGAGCACTGGTGCCCTCAGAGATTAGAAGAGGGCACCGGATTCCTGAAACTGGAGTTTATAGGTGGTCGTGAGCCCCCATGTGGGTTCTGAGGAACTGGACCCAGGTCTCCTGGGAGAGCAGTGAACGGTTTTCACAGCTGAACCATCTTTCCAGCCACCTTTACACGATGTTTTTTAAAAAGTGTAAATAAATAAAGCTCTGCCGTTTCCCGACAGATGAGTCTATTGAGAGTGGAGGCTGGTGCTGCCAGGCTGGGGGTGGGGTGGGGTAATGGAGCTGTTGGGAGGACTCCTTTCGGAGCAGTGAGATGTGCTTTGGAGCTTTATGGGGGTGGCGTCTGCATAAATCTCAAACACATTAAGTGCCTTCACCTTAAAATGGCTAATTTCATATTATGCAAATTTATGTGAATTTCATGTCAGTTAAAAAAAAAAGTCAGTGGATTTTTGAAGCAGAAAAACAAATACACTGGACCAGCAAGATGGCTCAGCTGGCCAGGCCCCAGCTGCCAAGCCTCAGAACTGGTTCTGAGGGGACCCACCTAGCGGAAAGAGAATGGACTCCTGAAGTTTTCCTCTGACCCCCACGTGTGCATCACGTGCCTTCTCTGAGCCTTTACGGTGGGGATGGAGGAGATCTCACCATACGTTGATCTGGGAGAAGAACATCATTATCGTCTTGGTACTCATAGGGGCCACTGTAGGATGGGCTGGGGATGCACTCTGCCATCTTCCTCTCTGGACAGGGCAGGAGCGCTTTCTTCCCTAGAGCAATGCGGTATCAGGCACGCTCCTTTCGGAACACCCAGTGCCTCAGCATCTCCCCAGCTCTAACCCCAGCTGTCTCTTCATGTCCATTACCTTCTGATTCCAAACACGCACGTGTGCACACATGCACACTCACACACACACACACGCACTCACACACCTGTGGTTTGCCTAGATGTGCCTTTCCCATTCCCCTCCCTGTTCCTGAGCTGAAGGCATCAGAAACTGCAAGTATTCTGTTAACCGGGCTTTTTAAAGCCTGTCATGGCCAGCTTTTAGGCGTTTGACTCATGGGATGTGGGTGGCAGGTGCCACACCTTCTCTTGTCGCAGCTGTGAGGGGGTGGGCATTCTTTGCTGTTTCTCATTCTGTTTTTTATTTAAAAAAAAAAAAAAGATCCAATTGCAGTCCTCTGGACACTAGTGGGTAAATCTCTGGTGGGCTGTTTTCCGCCAGCCTAAGAGTCACTAAATGAAAGACACTGGATTCTGAGGCCTTAGAAGAGGGGCAATTTATTTTATTTTATTTTTTGTAGCCAGTCTTTTCATTTAAGTCAGATGCCTTGGAACAAAGGCTGAGAAAATAGCAAAGGCAGCACCTGCCTGACCTCCCCGCCCCCAGATGCACTTCTCGTCTCAGCTCTTACAGATGAGTGGAGGAGGGTGTCTGGTTCCCACGCTGTCATCAGGATCCTCCAAACAGCTGGAGTAGATCTTAGACGCAAGAAATTGTCATCTGTGCCAGCTCCAGGTGCCAGCCAGTAGCAGGGAGATTAAGGCGCAGTCTTTTCTCTGATGGCCATGACACACATTCGTATCGTGCGGTGAGCTCTTCAGAGATGCAGCTCGGTTTGCAGTGTGCTTCTATAGCACACTCACCAGTAGCCCATGCTTACACATGCTTACACATGTTTACAACCCCCCCCCCCACATACACAAAGTAATTTTTTAAAAGAGTTAGACTTAATCTTTGGGAAAAGCCAAGTTACTAAATACTTGCCTTCCTAAGAAAAGCAAAGTCCTTTGTGGTTAGCGTTTTACTTTAAGGTCCTCTGAAAGAAAACAGGGAAACAAACAGGGAATGGGGATGTGTTTTCTTAGTGGTGTGGTGTTACTAAGTTAGAAACACAGGCCAGTTTCCCTGCCTAAGGCAGCCATTGCCGGAAAGACAGTGTTTCCAGAGATCTTTGTTTTCCAGTTTCTTTTCTCTGCCTTCTGCCATCTTGACCACTTGCAATCTTGTAGACAGTTCTACATCTGCTCAGCCAAGAGACTTCAAGAAAAGTGGGGCTAAAACCATGGACTCCGTACAGCCATGCCTTTAGCCCCTGTTTCACTCTCTCCTCTCCAGTGGGCAGCTTCGTGTCTAGGTCCTGAGAACCCTGGTCCTCCCTCACCTGTCACCGCCAGCTGCTGGGAGAACAAGACTTATCTGCATGGAACCCAAGAGAACTGGAGTTAAAGGTGTGTGTGTGTGTGTGCGTGTGTGTGTGTGTGTGTGTGCATGTGTGTGTGTGCGTGTGTGCATGTGTGTAGGCCAGAGTTTGATGTTGAGTGTCTTCCTCTGTCACCTCCATCTTACTTTACAAGCCAAGATCTCTTTCTTCAGCCACACCACCATGGGAGTTCCTGATTCCTGGAGATAAGCAGGGTCTGGATTGGCTAGTGCTTGGATGGGAAACAGGGTCTCACTGAACTGATGTAGTGATAAATGTTTTTTTATTTTATTTTTTTAATTTTTTTTAGATTTATTTGTTTATTATGTATACAACATTCCTTCCATGTATGCCAGCAGGCCAGAAGAGGGCACCAGATCTCATTATAGATGGTTGTGAGCCACCATGTGGTTGCTGGGAATTGAACTCAGGACCTCTGGAGGAGCAGTCAGTGCTCTTAACCTCTGAGCCATCTTCCCATCCGACCTCAAGGAGACTGAATTTTTCACAGACCTTGCCACCAGGTCAATAATATCCCTAGCAATGGGACCTGCTAAGGCTATGTATTTAATAATATCCCTAGGGACCTGCTAAGGCTATGTGTTACCTGTTGTCCTGCTGTTTGCTCAGCCTGGTTATATTTAACCAGCATTAAAAACAAACAAAACAATGTAACCAACCTTACTAAGCCTTTGGCTGCCCATGTATTCCAACTTTTACAAAAGCTCAACACAGGGCTTTGATTTTAAATGATGTGCTCTTCCACGCCCTTGGCCAGAATAACGTGCATGCTGTAATCACTTGCTGGAAGCAACCATCAGGTTGGAAGCAGCCTTATTCACCAAATGTCCACCACAATGTTGGAAGCAGCCTTAGTCACCAAATGTCCACCACAATGTTGGAAGCAAAATGCAGATTATAGGTTGAAAGATCTTGGGGTTTTGAGTGCTATTAAGTCGCCTGGGGTCAGTTATTTATTCCCTTGTAAAAAATCTAATGTTAGAGATTTGTTTTTAAAATTCCCCCATTCTTTTTCCATACCGTGTGTGTGTGTGCTCGTCAATAAACAGAGCAAAGCCCTTTGTTAGGGACCCAAACCCATGTATGTGCACGTGTGCACACACACACACACCTGCCAGCAGGTACACAAAGACACAGGTACAGACGCAGAGGCACAACTCAAAGGCAACAGGGACTACCAGACTGGACACACATACAATATACAAATATCTAGGCCAGGCTAGATAATTAGACTACAGACAGACAGAAGACAGGAGAGAAGTGGAGAATTCAACTTTGTGCTTGCTCTTGGTCAGATTAATGCAAGAGGAAGTTAAATGCTTTGCTTTCGTTCCTTAATGCACCACTGCTGCGTGTGTGTGTGTGTGTGTGTGTGTGTGTGCGCGCGCACGTGGAGGCAGAGGTTGCCAAGGGTCCTTCCTCTGTCACCTCCATCTTGTTTTATGAGACGAGATGGCATCCTCTTCGTCCATACCACCCTGATGTGCCAATTCCATCTGAGCCCTGGAAATTTGCTAGGTCGGGCCTGGTTAGTACTGGGATGGGAGACAAGGCTTTTCACTGAAGTAG
The DNA here is from genome assembly GCF_000317375.1 of Microtus ochrogaster. Lineage (NCBI taxonomy): Eukaryota > Metazoa > Chordata > Mammalia > Rodentia > Cricetidae > Microtus > Microtus ochrogaster. The sequence continues at coordinate 1,487,580 of NW_004949127.1, read as the reverse complement.
GCGGCCAGTGGGCCCCAGGGACCCACCTGTGTGTGTCTCCTCAGATCTAGGACTATGTTTTTACAGGAGTGCTAGGGATCTGAACTCAGATCCTCGTCTTCCTGAAAGCACCTCACACACACACACAGAGCAATCTCCGTGGGCCCCTGGAAGATTTTTTTTTTTTTTTTTTTTTT
>NW_004949127.1:1484211-1487304 GCF_000317375.1 Microtus ochrogaster | reverse complement strand
GTAGACCAGGCTGGTCTCGAACTCACAGAGATCCGCCTGCCTCTGCCTCCCGAGTGCTGGGATTAAAGGCGTGCGCCACCATCGCCCGGCTGGAAGATGTTTTTTAAAGCTCATCTTCTTAGTCTTTTTCCCTAACAGGTTCACTGATTTTTACTGACTCTTTTGGAAGCCACCTCCACTGACTCCTGCTAGCTCTCAGACCCTGAGGCCCCACCCAAGCAGCCCCTTTGAGACAGGGGTCAGTTGTCTTGATTCCAGCCTATCCAGCAGGTACACATGCCTTGCGAACTTATACCTGGAAGTGCTGCCCCTTAGTAACGATTCCACCAGGAGCACGGCTGTCTGGCCGTATTCAGTTTCCCACCAGCCTAAGCCCCAGCGCTACACAGGTTAGCTCTATACCACCTTGTAAGGTGCAATCCTCGTTTGCCGGTGGGCAGACAGCAGTAGTGGGGAGGACAGGTCTCCCACTATAAAGCTTCCTCTCATCAAGTTCATTTCCAACTTTACGGACCTTTCAACCTTCTAGCCAAGACTTATGGACTAACATTTCCAAACTGTCCATACACCTCTTACTCTGCTCTGAACCGGTAAAGATGATGTACTCAACTCTCTCAAGCCAGACTTAAAAAATAAAATTCCAATTCCACTAAGTACAGATGTCTCGAAGAATCCAAGAAGAATCTGCTGAGGGGGAGAAAAGGTTAAAAGTTGTACTCTTCCCCCCACGGTGCAATAGGGGATACACCTATCTCCTAAGTGATCTGTAACGAACACTTCCTCAAATGGTTGAGAAGACCCTTCTGATGGACTCACTCATCCAAGTGCCCTCCTAATGTGCTGTATTTCCTCGGGGACCAGAGGGATAGGAAACCCACTCTACCCACCAGAGGGCCTTAAGGACCATCCTGCTTCACCTTCCACTCCAGACGGACAATGGGACACAGCTTGGCAGTCTTTCAGTTTCTGTTGAGTTTTGTGTGTTCATTTCCCTGCCTGCACAGACTCGGTAACTATTTCTCCCCTTTTATCTCTTCCAATGCTATCTTTACGCTCTCGTGAAAGCTTCCGTTTCCTCCCTCCTGGCCCTGGCTGCATTCATCATAACCCGCACCTGGAAGCCCCCAGAACAGCCCCAACTGCGGAACATTACTGATTGCTCGTTATCCACCTGTGACTCTCCCCTTAGCCTGCTCCCTGCTTCTTGTCTATGGCATTCTCTATTAACGTTGTGCTTGCATTTCATGCCCTGGATGGAAGAAACAGGTTTATCACACATACGTGAATAAATAATTCATTTAAAATTTCCTGAGGTTCATAATGTATAGTTAGCTGAAGCTTTTAGTTAAAAACAGTTTGAATGTTTTGCCTGCTTGTCTACGCACCGCTTGTGTACCTGGTGCCCTCAGACACCAGAAGAGGGCATTAGAACCTCAAACTCAGGTTACAGTTGTGCGCTTCCGGGTGGGTTCTGGAACTCTAACCTGGGTCCTCTGGAGCAACAGCCAGTGTTTTTAACCACCATTTAAAATAAAAGATTATGATTTTTCTATGGTTTTTCAAGACTGGGTTTCTCTGTAGCCTGGCCGTCCAGGAACTCGCTCTGTAGACCAGATTGGCCTCCAACTCAAAACTCGAGATCCACCTGCCTCTGCCTCCAGAGTGTTGGAATTAAGGGCGTATGCCACCACCACCTGGCTAATTTTATTATTTTTAATCTTGTTTGTGGATGTGAGAGTACAGGTGCCGGTGGATACCAGAGGTCCAGGCTGTACGAGCCATTAGCTGCTGAGCCAGATGCCTCTCCAGACTCGGGTTCCGTTTGGTCCCTCTCCCCGCTGAAGATCTTCAGAGCTATCTCCCCACAGGCATTTGGATGTCACACACACACACACACACACACACACACACACACACACACACACACACACGGTTTCTAGGAGGCAGACCAACCAGGGGATTCCTGGGCTGGAGTTGTAATTTAAATGTTTAAATTACTTACTTTGCCTGTGTACTTGTGGAGGTCAGAATACAAAACTCTCTCCTCCAGGAGATTCCAGGAAGGTAGATTCCAGGGGTAGAAATGGGGTCATCGGGCTTGGTGCTAAGCACCTTTATTACCCGTGCCATCGACAGCAATTCTTGTCCACCATTCACTCCGCTAGCGTTAACGTCGACATAAACCTGGCCCTGTTGACCACCAGCATCAGCTGGTCCCCACCAACGCCGGCTGGAGTACCTGATGGGGATACTGACAAGACAACTAGAGTACTCAAACTGGGGTTTCGAGAAATGTTCTGAACCTGACTCAACCGTAAAGCATTTGTCTCCAGTATCACCGAGGACGAGCTGTAAATACACTCAATTCTGTACCACACACTAGCTGCTCCAGTACGCTGGGTCAGGCGGTGAGGGACCCACAGGAACAGCCTTCCCAACAGCTGGGTCCTTCTGAGTCACTTCCCCGTGCAAAGGTCAGGGGAGGTGGCAACCATGCTCTCCAGACCAGCCTGCACCTGCGCAAAACCACACTTCCAAGTGTGGGTCCCTGGCTAAGGCACCAACCTAACCCACGTACTATTCCACACAATCACGGGACATTCCTGCCGCTGAATCCTTGGGTCAGCCTTCAGAGCCTGTGCCATTTCCCAATCGCTGCCTTTCACTGTCCAGCAGGACTAAGATGGCAAGCTTTCACTGCTTTGTGAGACAAGTACTTGGCCTAGTCTCTCCTTCATTTTCTTACCTGAGCTCCCCCTTCTTGGCAGCACGAGGAAGAGCTGCCAACTGCAAAGGCCAGAGGTCAAACTTCCTTTAGTCACAGCCCAGACCTGCTGCTCCCTTTCAAACAGTACAACTCATGTTTCCAAAGGTGTAATTCCGGCACCACACACACACAAAACACTAACACTCCTTGGTTCAACAATTTCCTGGCTTTATGTTACATTAACAAAACAGACATGAAGCCTTGATTTGGGACAATTAGGGAAATAAGTTAAAAACAAATTTATTATTCAAATTCCAAGGGGTGGAAAATTTGAGGTTGCAAATCTTTCTTCATCTATTGGGCACTATTCATAAAAAACATCAATA
>NW_004949127.1:1462147-1483866 GCF_000317375.1 Microtus ochrogaster | reverse complement strand
CCCTCATCATTGAGACTCACTGCCTCCCATCATCAATATTTATTGAGCATTTACAGTGTACTAGGCACAATAGAACATACAGAAAACATTGTCCCTGCTCTTGAGGAGCTTACATTCTAAAAGAAAAAAAAATACACCTCTTTTAAAATGGCATTTTTGTTTGGTGTTTTCTGTAAAGTAGTGAGGAAATACTCGGTACGTGTGAGCTTTGGGTGTGACTTAGCCCCATCTTTACTGGAGGAAAGGAGGAGGGAGGGCTTTAAAGGGAGACGGGACAGACCATTCAGGGTGGGGTTCCCAGGGAGATAAACACAAGCTCAACCAAGGAGAGCTGGGCTGTAGGAAAGAGGATGAGGGGAGGCTGTGGGATGCAAGCAGAGGAAGCGGGGATCTTAGACACTGAGTGGAGCCAGAGAGATCATGCGGCCTTTCCCCAAATACACGGCCAACAAGTCGGAATGGTGGGTGCCAAGACAGCCAACAGAAGTGATCCTGTGCACCTGACAGTAGAAATGAAGGGCAGGCTGCAAGAGCATCAAGAAATTCTTAAAAACCAACAGCGATTTGGAAGCACAGAACTTAACAGTTAATGCTGCCCAGTGTCACAATGGGCCAAGAACATTGTGGCTTCTTAAATTAGAAAACGCCGTAGACCAAAGTTTCAAATGGAACACATTACCTTTGCCAATCAACCTCCCCACCCAGCACCCAGAAAAAATAAAAAGTCCACTTCAATTTTGAAAGGGAGTAAGGGGGAAAGTAAGGGAATATGGTCGAGAAAGGTAGTTACAGTAGCGTTTCTGTGGTTGTTGATAAATTTTGCCTTCAAAATTGGTTAAAGCCCATTAGCTGCCAAGAGGGAACAAGGAGACAATTTCCTTTAGAAGTCTCAAAACCAAGACTAATTTACATGAAAAGCTGTAGAGAAAAGTAGTTGAAAAATCCATTCATAAAACTTTTATTCCACTTCCATGAACTTTAATACATGTGTTCTTAACAATTATGCTTGGGGTGCTCATGAGAATCTCCTAAGACACGAAAACACAGCTAGCCGTCATCAGTCACTTCCCTGTTAACTATTTTTACAGCATGTGCATGTTAGGCAAGTATCAAAAAAAGAAAAAAAATCACAAAAGCAAAAAACAAAAAACTAAAAAAAAGTTAAATACATGGGATCTGTCTACCACTGTGCTTCTCAGGCACCGAGCGGCCGACACGAGCAATTCATTACCGCAGCTTCACTTTTACATTTGTTCTTAGATTGCCTAAACATTTAAATACAAAGAAAATGTGTAGCAAAAATAATGAAAGCAAACAGCAGGTAACTTTACAAATAATGGAATGTGAACCGTTTCTGCCCTTATCAGAGTAAGCTGGGTCACACCTTTGTCCCAGAGCCACTTCTGGGGCTGTGGTCGAGAGTGCGCAGGCAGACACACGATCCCAAGGTGTATCCAAGGGACACTGTCTGTACCACAGCCTCACAAGTGCTCCAAACCTTAAAGTACCCACAACGACTACACTCGTAACTGGAACCCATTATCCCTTTTATTCCCCACCAGTACAAACCAGTATGTAGGCAGTTTTCTTTGCTTAGACATGGAAGCAGTTTTAACACTGGCCCTTCTGAAGCCACAATGTACCAAAAGTACTATGCCAAACATGTATAACTCGTGTAAAAATTCCACATCCCCACATTGGCCACCTCAGGATGAAAACGAGTAACTCCCTAAAGCTAACTGGCTCTACTCCCCTAATATTAAAACATAAAAACCACATGGGAAATATAGAAATTCAAATAGAAGTAACATAAACCTGTCGTAAATCGTAAACAAAAAACTATTTGTGGGACAGCATGGATGACAAACGGTCTACTGTGTAAATTTCAGAACGAGGCAGACAAAGGGTGGAAGGCCGGTTAATTTTCCCCTCCTTCTCCTGCTTCTGCTTCGTCTCCTTGGGTGTCCGATGTCCACAACTGATAAGAGAGGGAAAGAGGGTTTCAGCATTCTTCAGATCAAAAAAGAGAAACAAAAACCACACAAGCAAACAAAAAACCTTTCTTGCACACGCGCCTCGGTCCTGGCATGTGGCCAGGCTCTACAGCTGGACTCACAGCATCTGTCTTCACTAGCAGCTATTAGCCAAGGGAAGAGGAAGAAAATCTCAGTCTTGGTCCCTAAACCATAGTCTTGCCAATCCCAATAACCTAGAGTGAAGCACCTACCCAAGTGTCCCCTCACCCCACAATCTCAAAGAGAAAAACAAATGTAAATCCCCAATTACTAAAATTTTTAAAAAACCCAACACTCTAAAGTCAATGGTTTTCAGTGTTTCCGGAAAGGCTGTGATCGGAAACAGGAGAGATGCCTCAGGATGAAGCACACTTCTTGCTGCGGAGGCGGCCGACCGACCACCTGACGGTGCACACTGCTGCACTCACAGCAGCTGCAATGGATCAGTGTTAGGTCAGGAGCTCCCCACAATTAGATGTAAGTTCAATACCACCTCCCCACTTCAAAGTAAGAAAACCTGACAGTTACATGCTGCTCAGACTGGCCTAGCATTTGTGTTTCTCCTGCCTCAGCATCCCACTGATACTTGGCAAGGAAAAGAAAAAAATTTTTTAACAGTACTGAGGATTAAATTCAGGGCCACACACTCTTCCAAGGAGCGTCATCTCCATCTTCCAAATATTCTTATTATTAAAAATCAGTTAATCAATCAAATGATTCATTATTTCGCATATTTTCTTCCATTTGGGCTGGGGGTACAGCTCAGTGGTAAATTATTTTCCCAGGATGCACAAGGTCCTAAATTCTACCTCCAGCACACAGAGCAAGTCCTCAATGTTACAGTAGCCCTTATTTCTTTATTTCTGTCTTTTAATTTTGTAGACAACCCCAACTGCATTTACTAAGTTTAGCCATCTGGCAGCAGACTGGAGCAGAAAGTGAGGCTACAGAAGGCAGGGCATGTCTCTAGACAGCACGAGGCTAGACAAACCCATTTCCACCCTTTCTCTGACACACACTTAAGCGTCGAAACTTCAAATGTAATACTATCTGAAGGGAAACCCAAGAAGTCAACTGTAAGGCACAAGCTTATATGAATCCCAATTTAAATAATGAAAACCACAGAAATAAATTCTCAATTTGTATTAAGAATTGTTAGTTTTTGTTTGGGGTAAAATAATGGCACCGGGCTCATCTTCAAAGGATGCACACAGGATGCAGTCACTCCAACCTTCCCTAGGAAGAGCTTGGGAAGGAAGGGTATAGAACCTAAGCTTCCCAGCTCCTGCCGTGTAAACCAGTCAGCCACACAAACACATGAACTCAAGGAAAGAAAACCAACTTCAACACAAACAGCCCGTTTACTTTTGTTTTGTTTGAGACAAAATCTTGCTTTGTAGCCCTCCAAGCAGGTGGTCATTATGTAGTCCAGGCTAGCCTGCAACGTACAATTCCTTATTTCTCTACCCCAAGAACCCTGGATCCAGTTTTACTGGTGTTGATTAAGCACACAACTCTGGCATGAAAAAGAAAATGGAAACAAGTAACTTATAAGAATACAAGTCCAACCCAAAATACTCAAAATACCAGTAATGTGTCTTCAGTAAGGTAGTTTTCTTCCTCGTGTGGTGTAAGGGACACTGTATTTAGTAATTTTAAAGGGTTGTAAGTATTTCTGAGTACAGAATCTTTGGCCACACACAGCACCGAAAGCCATCAGTACTTACTGTCAAGTTGTCTCTCAGTAACTGCATTATTAGCGTGCTGTCTTTGTAGGACTCTTCACTTAATGTATCAAGTTCAGCAATGGCTTCATCAAAAGCCTGAAATTGCAACAATAAAGCACACTTCAGTAATCAAGCCATGAAGACAGCTCCATCTCCTTCCATATAACAGGTGAACTACGTACTGTTTTTGCAAGTGAGCAGGCTTTCTCTGGGGAGTTCAGGATCTCATAATAGAAGACAGAGAAGTTCAGGGCCAGACCCAGTCTGATAGGGTGCGTTGGCTGCATTTCCTTTTTGCTGATCTCAAACGCTTCTTGGTACGCTTGCTGTGACTGGTCCACAATTCCTGGGAAATCAAACAGTAAAATGCACTCTCAACACCCGGGCTCCATCTTCATCTCAGCCAAACCTTTCATTTAACATCATACGTGCCCCCTGAAAGATGAAATCTAACAACCTTAAGCAAATATTGAATTTAAAACAACAAATCAAAATGGTATCCTGGATCATACTAGCAACTGGCTACTGTTGAGAGAAAAGCAACTTAGAGTGTGGGTGCCGGTAGAATGATGACTCCGAGATCAAGAGCAGTGACTGCTCTCTTCCAGTGGACCTGGGTTCAATTCCCAACACCCTAATGACAACTCCCAACTGTCTGTAACTCCAGCCCCAGGGAATGGGACTGCACTGCTCTGACCTCCACCAGCACTGGACACACACAAGCGAACACCCATATACCCTTTAATACTAATACTGAGGGATTGTGGAATCACATTATGTTGCACTTCTAGGATTTCCTCATGTCACCTCTGGTGTTTACCAATGTAGGCAGAAACTAGAGCAGAAGGAATGAGCTCTATACAATACTATTGCAGGGCTCTAGGCCGTCAAAAGGGAGAAGGTGGACTTCCCAGGGCAGGGTCCACACAGCCAGTTACCTTTCTTGTCATCGCCAGCAGCAACCTCAGCCAGGTAACGGTAGTAGTCGCCCTTCATCTTCAAATAGAAGACTTTGCTTTCGGCTTGTGAAGCATTGGGGATCAAGAACTTTTCCAAAAGAGACTTCAGAAGGAAAACAAAACAAAACCAGAAATAGTAAGAAGATGACATTTACAAAGCAAAGTTAAGAATATTTCTTAATCAAACACTATAGATTAAGATATAAAAGATTTCAAAACAAAAATCTTCATTTTTCTAATAACCCTGCCCCCCCCCCAAGGGACAGGAGGATTGCCACGAGGCACCTGGACCCCAAACCGGGACTGCCCCAGTTATAGACTATCATGACGTGTTTCCTCTGCCTCAACAGTGTGCTCTGTCCACTGAAAAGAGAATGCAATTCCAAGATACATCAACGCAACTAGGAGCCAAAGTTCAGTACCACACTGTACTTGGCATGACCAAATCTAGACTACAGCCATTTAACAAGACAGGCACTGAGGAACTGGGAGTTAACAGAACACCTTCAACAGGGCAGCCTCGGTAAACAGAAAGCACCTAGGCTGAGGTGGTCTGATGGAGGTAGCCTGGGCTATAGGAAACACTCCCCTGTCATCACCCAAACAGACCAGCTCAATTCCCTATGAGGACAATCTATAAGCAGACTAGTGGACAGTGAGTCCTCCTCCAGAATTCAAAAGGATAACTTGGGGTTTTGAGATTAAAAGTCAACATAGTCTTTTTCAAATCTAAACCCTGACTGTTAACACTCTGTTAACATGAGGTTAACACAAGAGGCAACTATCAAACACCAATGGCATCTACTCAAGGGAGCTACAATGAAGACTCAACTACAGGTGGGCAAGGGTAAGAACCAAGGATAAAGGGATGTTTAAAAGCAAAAAAGCAGGCAGTTCGATTTTTGAAAACACATGCGCGTGTGTGTGCACGCGCACACACACATAGGAACTTCTGTGAAACACAATGCAATCTCCTAAATTTTGCTCGCATACAATGTGCAATCAATCAGAGTAATGAGACCTGACTTCGAAGGCGGGTGGCGTGACCGCAAAGGCACAGGGATGTATATGTACACAATATGAAGCCCGAGTATCTGCAATTCACGTTTATGTCTCCAAAGCGCTCTGCAATCATTAAGGAATTGTTGGAACACAAGATTAGTTTTCCTGGTTCTCATTTATCACCATAACAACAGCGTTTTCCTTGAAGTGATGGACTGACTGACTCACTGCATTAACTGTCAGTGTCTACCCATCTGAATAACCACAGCTCGCCGTCTGAATAAAAGGAGGGTCCCACGGAAAAAAGCAGCCAGTCTGATGCACAAGTCGCACCCGTCCTTTCCAGACATAACCACGGTCCCAAACATCTGAGAGACACCTACAATTCACAACGGACAGCAGCAGGCACTGGGGGGCCTGGTGTCTGTGCACGCGGACAGACGCCTGCATTTCTCACTCCTCCTCACAGAAAACGCTGCCAATACCAGGGCTTTTCTATCTCCATGGATGACACAATCTTTGTTAACTCAAGCCTGTGAGCACAGCAAAGCGTACCATGGCCCCGGGACGTTCCCTCCTTGCTCTGCTGTCTGGTAAGCAGGTATTTCCTTAGACAGCAAGAGCTGGTGTCAAAATAGCAGTTCCCAGCACCCACATGGTGGCTTAGTTACCTGTAACTTGAGTGTCAAGGGATTTGGCACCATTCCTTTTCTGCCCTTCAAGGACACCAGGAGTGTGCAATGTGCACAAACGTATACAGACAAAACGCCCACCCACATAAAACAGGCAGGCAACAATGACTGTCATGACAACACTGCAAAAATGACTAACATGCGCCTGCACACGTGTCTTTCAAGATCCGCTCCCTTCACGGAGCATGAGCTACACTGCTCATCTTAAAGATCCAGCAACTGCATTTCCGTCCACCCCACCTCAGGACAGGAAACTATTACCTGTGTTAAGACACTTCAATACTAACACCACATTCTTCCTCGAGTTCATTTTATATGTGCTTACATTTTACCTGCAGTGTCTACTTCCAGGAGTCTTAGTTTAAGGAAAACAAGAAAATACACTCTCCTTGACAACAGGGGACTAGACAACATTACACTATAGAACACGACACATACACCAAGATTCAAGCCTAAAATAAACTAGAAAATACAGAAAAGAGCAGGCTGGGGTTTTCACGTTCTCTCAGAGCAGGTACAATTATCATTTAACTTCTCACACACTATTTTCTAAGCTAGAACCTTGACACTGTCCACACTGGGACTGGAACTCATGGACTTGAGCAATTTTGCCTCCACCTCAGTTACAACAACGGGCTCTAAACTCAACAACAAACCTACCATGCTGTCTGCATCTAAGACACTCAATATTATATTTTGACTGAATTACAATGTGTAATTTCAGCAGATTAATTTAAATAAAAATGAGAACTTTAGAACAACTTTGAGTGGAGCAATTTTTACTACCTTAGCACCGCAGACTTATCTCTCACGTAATTATAAATAAACTAAGCTCGCCATTTCACCATTTAACTCTTAAACAATTAACAGAGACCGAGGCTGACACCGCCAGATGACTAATGGATGTTTTCCCAGGAGAAAATTCCATGTCTCTGGAAACCCACAGGCTCAATTAAGACGACAAAGGGTTGGGTGTCAGAGTAAGCACAAACCAACATTTTCACAAGCAGCAGCAATGTACCAGACTAAGCTACCCCACTTGTACGATACTAGGAAAATTACTTTCTAGACCGAGAACAGCAGCAAAGGCCAGAGGTGGACAGTACGAGGCAGGAAAGCTTGTCAGAGCAGGAGAACCAGGTTTGGCTTTAACTATCACTAACTCACAATTATGACACAAGTCTGCGCTCCAATCTTCTTGTTGATTACAATATTAATGTCAAGTCTTTCTCATTTGATTCCAAGAATGTGTCTCTAATACATCAAATGTTCTCAATCTATCCCTAGCCCTCACATGTCCTTGAAATTCAAGAGCACTCCCCCTTCTTAAAAGCAAAAACACTTAGAACATAACAACTTTTAACAACAGTAATCACAAATTTTACCCTTAAAAAATCCAAAAGCATTGGACAAACAGATCAAGGTATTAGCACAGCAACTGGACATCAGCACGTGCCTTCCAAGTCTGACTGAAACACCAACTCCTGTCCCAAACGAGCTACAAATACAAACCAAATCCAGGAACAACCTGCAAAACGGTTCACAACCATTTCTAACTCCAGTTTCTGGGGATGGCTTCAAAGATACCAGGTATGCATTCAGCACACAGACATACAATTGAGCAAAACACTCATACTTTAAAGAAAAAAAGAACAGGAGTTAAGAGGCTCATTGGATAAAGGCCTTTGTGGCAAGGCTGGCAGCATGATTCCCAGCCCCACGTCCTGTGTCCCTGTGCGCCTCACACAAAGGCGATCAGAAGCTTTCCTTTAGAAGAGAAACCCCTGAACGGAGTGAGAGCGTCTAGAAGATGGCACAGCAGTGTGCTCTGCCTTCCCTTCCAATACTGCTCTACACTTTGGGTTCATTTCCTCACTGAGCTCATTATTTCAGTATTCAGAACAGTCATGGTGGGTTTGTAAATAGGAGATTTGGGAGAGACGTTCTCACTTAGTCCTGAGAGGATTTCAGGGATTGGCCATGTGAAATTTAATGACCACAATGGTACTCCACCTAAAATACCATTAACGAGAACAAGCCCTAAGCTAGGGTTGATGCTCGTTTCTATAACCCTAGAACCAGGGAGCAGAATACCCCAAGTTTGAGGCCAGCCTGCATTTTGCTATGAATTATACCTTATTTCAAAAACAAAAACTGGATGCGTAAGTACTAACACTTAAGAGACGGGAGCACCAGGATTTCAAGGCCAGGGTGGGCTACACAAGACTTTAATCTTATATATAATAACAAAACACCAAAAAAAAAAAAACCCCAAAAAATCCCCAAAGCTAATAAACTAAAACTTAAATGTAGCTAAACTAACTTTACTAAAATATCCTCCGAACAGACAGTCTGATTTCCAAGCACAGCACAAGCTCACATCTCTAGTCTTAGTCTGTAGACCTGCAGGACTTCCATTATTTCTAGCTCTCTTAAAATTTGAAATAAAAAGCTAAGCCATAAATGCGTTGTTAATAGATCACTGTTTTGAATTTAGTCTCCTACTCCCCCTTGTGGCCAAAGTGGCTTCAGCGCCCCTCTGCACTGTAACCTCCACAGCTTCCACCTAACAACTAGTGAGGAACACAAACGTGTTAGCGGATAGTTAGTGCCAGGAGCTAATTTTAATGGGCCTCACAGCTCCCCGGATGACATGCTTTCTACCCACCGATCAGTATCTGGCTTCCTACGGTAAACTCCAAGTGTTGTATGAGGAGGGTCTCAAGTAGTTGCCTGCCTTTAAAAGCCTGATGTGCAGGAATGAAGAGACCAAAGCACTTTCAGACAATAAGCACACAGCAAACTTATTTAAGCAAACAGGAGATTTGATAAAGTAATCCCCTGGGTTGAGAAAAGGTAAAAGGTCACCCTAAAATACCACAAAACTAATTCCTATCAAAAATAACCAAGGTATCTCATTTAAGGCTTGACAGAATACATTTTATATGGTTTTTAATGGGGGGGCGCTGAGGGAACAGGGAATTTTAAATCAGGTTCAGGAACTATTGCCCCCGGGTAAACAATGGAGGAACCACTGTCTTAGCCACCCTGTGGCAGCTCCACACTTCAGCAACTTGAAGCACTGGACCACAGGCATGCCATGCGGTCTCCATGCCGACACAGCAGGGCAGCGACAGGCTTCCTTCCAGCACCGCCACAAGTGTTTGTCTCAGATATTCCTTCTACAGTTTTACTTTCAAAGCCAAGATCTGAATCACACACAGCCCAAATTGACCTCCAATTGGTTATCTTCCTGCTTGGGGTACTGGGATTACAGGAATAGTACCTAACATAGGGTTTTTATTTATTTATTTTTCCTTGAGACAGTCTCTCTAGTCTTGAACGAGCTATGTAGTGCAAGGTGTTCTTCAACTTCTAGCCCTAAGATGAGCGCTAGGACTACAGGCACACGCCACTGGCGAGTCTTTCTCTGTCCCGCCAGCCAGCTCATAATAATGACACAGAGACCCACTATGACAGCTTGGCCTATGGCTTGTTCCCAGTTCTCTCTCTCCAAGAAGCCAGCCTCTACCTCCTGCCTAGCTATTGGCCGTTTAGCACTTTTTACAATAAACACGGCAATGCATTTTCATGCAGTGCACAAATATCCCACACGGCACCACCGTATCAATTAGGCTGTGCTGAGGATAAACCAGGGCTCCATGCCCGCTACACAAGCCCCTCCCCTCACCCAGTGAGTGGCACCCCAGTCATCAGGGCAGCAGGGCTCCCTATCAGCTCCTTCAAAGCATGCTGGAGCAGCTCCCTGCCTTACTCACATCCTCTCCACTTTGTCCAGACAAGCCAAGCCTTTTTCCAGGATGTAGGGTTTACACAATGGGTCAATAAATATTAACTGTAGGTCAGTTAAATCTGCATAACCTGTCCCAATTTAGTCAGCCCTTATCATAGAAATGTATACAGAATCACAGAAATTAAGGCAGAATCGCAGATCATTATCCTCGTGCTAGGTTAAAGAACCACTCTGGTGGTGATCCCCAGGAGAGAACTACGGACAGCTGGAGGAAACGCCATTCCTACAAGGAGCACGGTTCTGATAAATACAGCAAGCTTAAACACAACCACGTTGCTCATCTCAACTGTCAACTCTACCGTCGCATGAACAATTCCGGAGAGCTTCAATCCGAGCCTCTGGGTGACATGTGCCCCACATATGTCGCTGTAAACTCAGCATCCATGTTTATTAGTATTTTTAATTTACTTTTTTGAATATAGATGTTCTACCTGCATGTTTGTCTGTGCCCCATGTGTACACTTGATGCCAACAGTGGCTAGAAAAAGGTTTCAGAACGCCTGGGACTAGAATTACAGACAGCTCTGAGCCACCATGAAGGCAACAGTAAAGAAACCCAAAGGAACATGGTGAGAGCAGCCAATGGCTCTCCACCACTGAGCCATCTCCCAGCTGAAAGTCTTTCTCACAAAAGCAGTGTTACTTAGAACGGCCTAGGAAGCTAAGCCTGAGGAGCTACTCAACACCTATCCCTCCTCCTGGACCCCCAAGATTTCTGACCATTTTCCCAAAGTCTATCTCCGGGTGTCTGTGGTGTGGATGGTAGGGAATCAGAGTAAGAAACCAGAGGCTCTCAGGCTACGAGAACTGCAATCCTGGCCTCAGGAGCAGTGACAACTGAAGCTAACAAGGCTGTATGGGGTTTTGGCAAAGATGAACAAATGTGCAGAAGGAAAAGCTTTGTAACCATTACGGTAAGAAATGTACTTAACAGTACTGAGAACAGACAATCAAAGTCTCAAGTCCAAGTCAATGACGAGCCATAGCAGTACATGGGTCTTGTCAGTGGCCAGACAGAGAGAGAGAGAGAGACAGAGAAGCTCAGTGGCCAAGGGGACCTGGCTTCCAGTCCCAGTGCCCACATGGCAACCCACAACTGGAGTACATAACTCCAGTCCCAAGGGATCCAACACTCTCTTCTTGAAACTCTGATCAGACACACATAGGGTACAGAGGTAGACTGGAAAAACAACCATACATATAAAATAATAAAAATCTTAAAAAAAAAAGATCTATTTTGTTTTTGTCCATTAAGCTCAGACAAGGATGGGGTACAGTGTACACAAACTTTTAAGCGGCAGCTGCAGACTCCAAGGTCAACCAGAGACAGCCAGGCTTGGCTGAAAAAACAATCTATGATGTTAGGGTCAGTGAGACGGCTCTAAGCACTAGAGGCCAAGCCTGATCATGTGACTTTAAGGGAGCACAAACTATTCCAGTTGTCCTGACTTCCTAAAGTATTACGGCAACACACACAGAAACTGAGATTGAAAATGTAATAAAATTCTGACAATGCAGCAAATTTACAACTTAGCAACATCATCCTCTGTGTGTAAGAGGGCAGCCCAGCGGAGCGTCCTATAGGAACCAGTGTGGCTGGAGCAAGCCAGCAGCGGAGGACTAGCAGCAGGAGGACTGGGAGCCTGGCTTCAAGCAGAGACAGCTGTCCTAAGACCCCTCCCTGCAAACATGAGCTCTGTTTACCCTTAACGTGAAACTGTCATAGTACAGAAAGGCTACAGGGATGAAGATGGAAGACACAGTAGGATCCCAAGCATCTTAAGAGAAACAAGAAGCTTACTATAATTTGACATTAGAACACTCTTAACTTTGACTCTAATACCCGACATTTCAGCATAAATATGCCCCAAATCATCTCTTTTCTAGAACTAAAATGTATGATATTCAGTACTGTCAATAACACAAAGGCCTAGCTATATTCTAACTATGCTCTCTATGTGCTAACCACTCAAAACATTAGAATATGTACTATGTTCATGACGAAAAAAAATCCTGTCTCTTTCATAGGTTAAAGATGCCCCAGCAGTCAAATCTAGTTCTGCATAAGTAACATGAGTATATAAATTATTATTAAAGAGCAGAAGGAGAAAATAAAAAATGTTATCAACTCGACACAAACAGATCATCTGAGGGACCCTCAACTAAAAAAATGTCTTTGTTAAGGCTGGGCTGTAGGCAAGCTTGTAGGGCATTTTTCTGATTAGTGATTGATGGGGGAGGGTCCAGTTTATTGTGGGTGGTACTATCCCTGGGCTGGTGTTTGGGTTCTATAAGAAAGCCGGTGAGCAGGCCAGGAAGCAGCTCCCTCCATGGCCTCTGCATCAGCTCCCACACCAGGTTCCTGCCATGGTTCCTGTGCAGACTTCCTTCAATGTGGGAGTGTAAGCCAAGCACCCTTCCCTCTGTAAGTTCTTCTGGTCATGGTGTTTCATCCTAGCAACAGTAACCTTAACTAGGGCAGAAACTGATACCGGAATAAGGATATTTCTGTGACAGACCTGACCGGGTTGTTTTGGGGAGAACTGCGGAAGGACTTTGGAACTCTTAAAGCGAAACGCTCCCAGTGTTCAAAGCTGGGTGAGATGGGAACTGGGAAGAAAACTGTTGAGAGAGATGTAGATGGTGGAGGCCTGGCTTGTAAGGGTCCAGCGTTACATCAAGAATACTGGGGGCACTGTACGTTGCTACTGTAAATTAAAATTGTGTGGTTCAGGTCAGCTGTGGTAACAAGAGACCAGCAGCATCACTGGGGTGGAATAACTAGGGCCCTCGGAAGCTGTGCTCCAGAGGCAGTCCTTGAGGCAGGACCAGGTGGCTGCCGAATCCGGCAGTTCAAGAGTCACCTAGGTGGTACTGACTTTGAAAGAACCACGGAGAGCAGCTGAAGTTTGGCATAATGAGAAGCCGTCGGGGAAGGGGCAGCCTCAGCAGCAGTTTAAGGGGTCATGTAGAGAAGCTGAGGCAGAGAGCGTGAGGAGCCCAGGAGAGGTGCAAGTGCAGTCCAACTGTAGCAGCCCCCAGTGCTCTGGAGATGCCAGCACCACAGAATAACCACCAAGGACAGCAACAGGAGACAGGCTGTGTGTGCACGAGAGGGTGGAGCCACCTCGGGGAGCCCCAGAGATGGTGAGTGAATCCTAGGTGTTAGGCACTGCCTTATTTATACTTCGGGGTTGGTTTTGGTTCGACTGTGACTGTGCTCTGGCCCTTCCTTCTTAAAAGAAATTCAGCTTATTTTTTTTTTTTTTTTACTTTACAGGAACCTACAGTTAAAATTACAGATTCTGGAATTTTACAAAGATTTCAGATTTTAAAAGACTGAATTTTAAAGATGGTGGGACTTTAAAAACTTGAAATGTTTATGATGCAATGTTGCTATTCACGTGATCACAAAGGAAGGGTACAGCTCAACAATGATTGTGTCTCAAGCTGACAAGGGACCAACTGTCCCAACTAATTTTATATAAACTTCTCATAAGCTAAATGCCACTTTAAGACCCAGCGGGAGCACATTTTCTTAATTAGTGGTTGACAGGGGAGGGCCCAGCCCATTCTGGGTGGTGGTATCCAGGCTGGTGATTCTAGGGTCTATAAGCGGTGGTTCTCAGTCTGTGGGCCGTGACCCCTTGGGCAAAGGGCCCCTTCACAACAGTTGTTTAAGACTACTGGAAAACACAAATATTTACATTCTGATTCATAGTGGTGGCAAAATTACCATTCTGAAGTAAGTAACAAAATGGGTGGAGGTCACTGTAACATGAAACATGAGGGGTGCAGCGTGTGGAAGGTGGAGAACACCGTTCTCTAAGACAGTAAGACAGTAGTAGTCTGAGCAAGTCAGTGATCAGCTTCTGACTCCAGCGAAAGTCTTCAAATAAAGCCTTTCCTTCCTCCCTGCGTTGCTCTGGAGGTGTGTCCACCGTTTTCAGGTTTAAACTGAACAGGGAAGACCTACATCAATGTGGGCAGCATCGCCATCCCATGAGGGCCAGACTAGCAGCTTTGCTGGCCTGCCTCCATAGTGGACCACACCCTTAAATGGCTAAGCCCCAAAACCCTGCTTTCCTTCCACCATAATGGACCACACCCTTAAATGGTTGAGCCCCAATAACCCTCCTTTCCTGCCCCAAAGTTGCAATGAGAAAAGCAACAGTTTCTTTACATTTCCCTTTTTTTTTTGGGGGGGGGGGTGTTCTTGAGAATGGATTTCACTATGGAGCCTGGGCTACTCAGTCTGCCTGACTCCCCAAGTCCTAAATTTTTTTATAAGACAACTCTTGTCACATTTTTGCCTACTTCCCACAGGCAAAGCTTGTGTCATTTTCTTTGTTTTCCACGACCTCTGACGTCCTCAATCCTACATAACATTATAATATATCTTTCAAGATTTGATCAGTGCCCACTTCTCTTCCTAGCTCCTTCTCTGGGAGAAATTATTGAAAGGGGTTTTGTTTGTACAAAATGAGACGTTCTTCACTTCATCTGTCACTAATTTGGCATTACTTAATTGGTTACATTGTTTTCATCACAAACATCAATGCCCAAAACTCGGATAAAGTGTCAGAGACAAGCTAGGCTTACCAACTACTCCACTGCCCCTTGGTTTCTAAAAGCAATCATAAGCTTATCAAGAACGAACCCAGTACTTACTGCTAAATTCCTGTCAGTCACGCCATTATACTTGCCATGATTACTAAACAGTAAGTACCTAATGAAAGACAAGTATGGCAAGATGTTCGTGGACAACTAAAGAATTAGAAAAAAAAAATGACATTCTGAACTGACAGCCTATCAAAAATTTAAGTTCTGTTTTAACTATCTTATTATAGAAGATACAATTTATGAAGATGGGACCTGTAAGAAAACTATTTCTGAACTGAGCTATGCAGGAAAAGCAAAGGTTTGGATCCCATTTGAAAACCAGGCAACTGGACACCTGTCTGCTTTACTTGAAAAGCAAACGGTTAAAGCCAACTATGACCACACAATTGGACTATCAGTTACCAGTTAGGAAGCAGCTGCAGTGCCACTTCCAACAGACACGCTGATCATGTACGGCAATGATAAACTGACCATGCTTAAGGAAAAACCCTAACCCAGCTTATTTCCAACCTCAATTCAAACGCATAAGCTACGAAGAAAGAGAATGTGTTCTAAGGGTTGGCTCACAGTTTCAGAAGTCACCCTTCTTCAGACTGTGGCTTCTAGGGCTGTATTCCACATTCTGACTCTCACCTGAATTTGCTCCCCCACCCACTGCTGTGCTTTCCCACGCGTCCTCTGCATGTCCACACTGCCCGTTTCACAGACGACCCTAACCTCTTAGTGCTGCTTACGAAGAAGGAACAGGTAGGTAACGTGCTGTTCTGGTCAGGTCACTGGTTGTTCAAACCAGCACCACCTTCCCACTCTTTCCTTCACCCCATCTTCTCTTTACCTCAGACTCCGATCTACGTAAAACCCCTCACTGAATGCTATCCCTTAAGAAAACTGACTCAATCACCCTAGGAAGGCGCTTCCTAATTACTCCACTACTTCTTCCTGGGAAGCACCTACACCATCACCTTAGCTCTTCCGAATGTTACAACACCAAGCCACAAATAAGTCGTAGAAATACTATCTAGAAAGCAGTAAATATGGGTTCCAACCATTGTAAAAATTCTGGAGTCCTTAATTTCAAAAGGTGTCACCTAGAGATTTTCAGCTAAAAACCAAGACTACAAAGCAAGTTTTAAAGTCCAAGACACACACTGACATAAAGCTGCCTGGTTTTATCTTGTTCCTCCACTAATTAATAAATAGTAATTCTGAGGGCTGGAGATAAAAACAGCCCCACTATTCCTATGAATTGAATTCAGTTTTCTTAGAAGGACTCAAGGTCCCACACTGTTAAATTGTTAAAAGAACTTAGGTTTTTCCACATCACAACACATACTAAAGTCTGAATGACTCTCTAGTATAGTAACTCATTTATTCTGACTACACAAACTGACCTAGCTGGGGCTCTAGCTTACTTATCTCTAGTGTGGGGTCCTCTCACCAAGAGTTTGGACTAAGCATCTAAAAAGAAAGGAATACACCAGATTCAATACTGCATGCAGACTCTACTTAATAGTACAAGAAAGAAAACATCCTATGTGAGGAAAACACCAGTGTTTGACAGAGACACTGACGACTAATTCTGTGTGTGGTAACACATCCCCTCCTGTGGTTCACATGAAGTGTCTGACAGTGCACACAGTCAGAACAGGTGGCTGACAGCTAGAAAGGCTTCTCCTCAGCTAACACGAGGCAGGTGATGAGCAGCACATAAGCTGTGCTCAGCACTGACGCTACCCACCAGCCAGTAGCAGGAATCAGCAAGATTAGTGGCTCACCTTTCTCAGAGAGAAACCACACCCATGACTCATAAAGCACAATGATGTACTTATTTTTCCTGAGAGAAGTATCAGCTATATATTACTCTATTTTACTAGAAAGGAGGAAGGAATTATATGAAAATTATTTCTAAGAAGGCATCACCTCTCTCTAACACCTAGAAGTCCACTTTTAATGGAGGTATTTCCTGAGCCTTCTCCAACTGAAACACCAACAGCACTGCTGACCTCCTGTCCTCGTCCCCAGAAACCGTTAAACAATATTTGAGCATGTGCGTTACAACCAGAGCTCGAGTTTACTAGAAGTAAAAGCTTGTTTATAATTCTCTGAGCCACTTGCAAGAAGAAATTAAGCTCTCAAGGTAAAACTTCATTTAGGCCTTGTGAAAGCTCGCACCCTCCTAAAGGAGGCACACTCTTGGCATAGCCCTGAGGAGGCGTTAACAGATAACTGACCCACCCTGCCCCAGAGGACACAGTTGAAGCTGCTAGTCTTTCCTTAGGAAAATACTCGAACACCTACCTGGAGTCTCAAACAAGCTCACAGAACATAAATGTAGCATGTCCCTTTTATCCTTAAAATGTTTTTTCTTTAGGAGAAATTTCATCTGTTAAATATACCCTTTGAGGGGCTGGAGAGATGGCTCAGTGGTTAAGAGCACTGGCTGCTCTTCCAGAGGTCCTGAGTTCAATTCCCAGCAACCACATGGTGGTTCACAACCATCTGTAATGAGATCTGGTGCCCTCCTCTGGCGTGCGGGCATACATGGAGGCAGAATGTTGCACATATAATAAATAATCTTTAAAGAAAAAATATATATATACCCTTTGAAACCAAAGTAGAAACCAGTACTTGGGAGGATAAAAACCCCACAAAACCCACAAGGACTTAATAATAAACCAAGTGATATATAAATTAGCAAGGAAAGCAGAAACAAACCCAACAGTTTTTATTATGAAATAGATGTTTTTCCATATTCTAAACGCTCTTAATTTCCTAATTTTAATATATATAAATTGTTTGCCTTCAATATTGCACTTTACAACTTTGGAAAAGTAGCAGTTATGAAATCCCCTGAACAAATAAAAATGGACCCAAAGAAAAAACTACTTAAGACTATGATTTCACAGCCTTTTCTTTTGTTTCTTCTTTTTCTTTTGTTTTTTTTTTGTTTGTTTGTTTTTCGAGACAGGGTTTCTCTGTGGTTTTGGAGCCTGTCCAGGAACTAGCTCATGTAGACCAGGCTGGTCTCAAACTCACAGAGATCCGCCTGCCTCTGCCTCCCAAGTGCTGGGATTAAAGGCGTGTGCCACCACCGCCCAACTCTTTTGTTTTTTTAAGACAGGGTTTCTCTGTGACAGTCCTGGCTATCCTGGAACTCACTGAGATCCACCAGCCTGTACCTCAAGTATGGGGTTAAAGCACCACCACTGCCTGGTGTCACATTTTTTTTTTAAATCTTAAAAT
Organism: Microtus ochrogaster; assembly: GCF_000317375.1. NCBI lineage: Eukaryota > Metazoa > Chordata > Mammalia > Rodentia > Cricetidae > Microtus > Microtus ochrogaster. Next base: position 1,465,791 of record NW_004949127.1, on the reverse strand, counting down.
GGATTCAATCTTTAATTTTTTTAAAAATTCAATTTTTTTAAAAAGTACAATTTAGGAATCAAGCTTTTCTGTCAAAGAAGACTGTCTTAAAGGAATCCTAGCTGCCAGCTGTTAAGCATTTAGGAGACTCAGACAGTAGGACCTACATGAGGTTTAAAGCTAAACCTTATCCTGGGTCAGAAAATGGGTCCTGCCCCAGAAATTTAATTGGTTCGTTTTCTATTAGATTATCTCAATTTTTTGAATCAAAGAAAGAAGAACATTACTTTAAAATAGGAAATATACACAAATGCAATGTTCAATTCCCTTAGCTCGAGCAGTTTTTCAACACAGTAGGTTCCACACACTTAGACATAACTGCCTTGCATTGTTTGTCAATGACTTAACATAAAGGCAGGTGAGCACCTGCCAACTGGCTTTCTGCACAGCCTGTCTGTGAGTCTACCACACTCCTTACATACGACGAGGATGTAATTCCTGTGCTCACCACACACACATGTGACTATTAGCACCTCACTACAGGAACACAAACCACGAGTGGAATGGTTTGTCTCATCTTACAGAAATCTACAACTGGCCCACGTGGGCAATCTCTAACGGTGTGTGCGTGTACTCGAGTTCATTACAGAAGCTAAAGCAAGGCTTCTCACCAGCACGTCATTGCAGATGTCCCTCAGCTCCGTCTCGATCTTCTCTCGGTACTCCCGGGCCATCTGCTGCTTTTTCTCCGCACCTTCTGTCTTCTGCTTGATACTCGAGACGACCCTCCAAGATGACCTGCGGGCTCCTACAACATTTTTGTAAGCAACAGAGAGAAGATTCCTCTCCTCGTTGGATAGCTCAGCTCCCTGCTCAGTCACAGACTTCATGCAGGCTGCCATGTCATCGTATCGCTCAGCCTGCTCGGCCAGCTTGGCCTTCTGCACCAGCTCATTTTTATCCATAACTGGATATTCTGCAAAGGGAAGAAAAGGAATATTCAGAAATTACTATTAGAGAAGCTCGTTGTACCTGTTCTAAAAATGTATACAAGTATCTCAAAAGTCTAGAGATGTTGAAAGATCCCCCCAATCAACCCCAAAATGAGCACACTCTGCATATTAACAGTAGGTTAGTAAGCTCTTCACAAGATCCCAGCTTCAGTTAAGATCGAAACCTATGGGCACATGAGCGGCTCAAAAACCACCCTTAGCCTAGGGCAGTGCTGTCCCTGCCATGCAGTCAATAAATTTATTTTCTTAAAAAGCAAATTAAACAACAAAAAAGGACCCCCCCCCCATTTTCCTTGGTTAAAAGTTCAACTTGATCCCAATACCACTAAACAATCAGCACTTAAGCAGCTTGGGTCCCCCCCTTGTGTGTGTGTGTGTACACACCAGACCTAAGATACCTATAAAGACCATTAGTTTCTAGAATTATGAGTCGTGTCACCGTGATGTAATTCAGTTATTTTGCTCTTATCAGGGGTGATTAAATTTTACTTAGCATTTGCCCCAACCCCAATTTACTACACTTATAACATTTACCAGGTATCATAGAATAAAAATTATCAAGAAAATGACTAATTGCCGCTTAAGATCTCTTGAATATAAAACCATATAGGGATCACCAACCCCAAGACCAAATCCATTTATTTGGATGTATATGGCATTCGTTATATGCACTTATGTAGCAAACTCCCGTAACGGATTGCTACTGTGAGCATGAATAAACAGCTAAGACAGGGGAGGATCAGTGTCATTAATGCAGTCAGAGGTAGAATCCCTTCATTTCTAGCAGTCACGATTTATTAGCTGTTCCTACCATTTCCTCAGTTAATTTTCTTTCATTCGTTTTATAATTACCTAGATTTCAGTTTATTTCTGCTCATTTTTTTCTTGAACGATGTCAAATCAGTGATCCCACAAAATAAATTTTAATGAACGTCACAAGCTGAATGCACTGCTAAAGTCCGCAGAAGTCCCTGACACCCACCGTGGCGACCATCACATCCTTCCCTTCACCTTTCCAAAAAGCAACTCCTTTTTTTGGTTATCAATGAGAAGTAGCCTCAACTGAAACAAGCGTTGGGCTAAGGTAAATTAGAGACACGGCACCTTCAGAGCATTAACTATTTAAAGTTTGGTAACCCACACTTCTCCTGGGATCTGGAAATCTAACATCAGACATGGTCTCTGGCTAAAGCGGCTTCCAATAGAAAAAATGATGTAAGCCCAGGACAAACGTTCCCCGGCCGAGCTCCCCGTATAAGGGGAAGTGGATTAGGTTTCTCACAGGAAAACGGGTGCTGCCGGGCCTCGCCCCTCGACTGCTGGACTGCTTGCCGCACCCACTTAACCCTTGGCTGCCCGCGGCCGGCGGGTGGGGCGAACCGAAAGCGCTGGTCCCCGCGTCCGCGCCCTCCGCTGCCACCTCCCCTCCTTGGCTCCGCCCAGCCCGGCGCCTCCGCGCTAGTCCCCGGCTCTCTTTGTCATGGCGGAACTGTGTCAAGGAGCCCAACCTCCTCCGATTGCGAACTCCCCCCACTCGAGCAGAGGGAGGGGAGGAGCGGTCCGCGCGCCCGCCCCATCGGATGAAGGGGGGGGGAGAAGAGCCGATCGCCCTTCCCCGGGGGCCCCCCGATGCCAGCGGCGCCCGCACAAGCGGAACCGCGGCCGACACACCCCGCTCCCTTCCCCGGGTTCCCCCCCACAGTCGGGATCCGCCCGGCCGCAGCCCCCCGACAGCTGCCGGAGGGGGAGGGGCGGGGTCTGCCCCACCCAGAAGGGCGCAGCCCCCAACCGGGGCCGCAGCTCTCCCGAGGATGCTCGCCTCCCACCCACCCATCCCGGGGTACCCCGCGCCCCTCCCCCACCGCGTTCCCGGACCCGACGGAGAGTCCTTTTCTGGGCACGGTGGCCGGGTCCCGGGTCGCCGGCGGGCGAGCCCCACCCGAGAGCCTCGCGCGCTACCTGGCTGCTCCCGCCCGCGCGGTGGGGGAAGGGGCGGCGGGGAGGGGGCGCCGCCGCGGGTGGGTGCGAGCGGGAGGGCGAGCGAGCGGACGGCCTCACCTGCGCCACGGCCCCGAGTCCCAGTCGCGGGCGGAAGCAGGGTGCCCCGGGCGGGGGCGGACTGTGGTCGCTCTCGCTCCGGGGAGGGGGGAAATCTCACGCGTGGGCACCTCCTCCGCCACCCCTCCCCACCACCCCGGGGATCAGGATGGGGCGACGGTGACCATCCCCCGACAAGGCAGAAGGAAGCGGCCGGGGGCGACAGAGGGAGCCTGCCCGGGGCCCGGAGACGAGCCGCCGCCCGGGTCCTCCTCCAGGGCGCCCCGTGTCGGGTCGGGGGGCGAGCGGCGGATGGGAGCGGAGGCCAGCTCGGGAGGCTCCTCACCTGTGTCCGGAGTGGGTGGCGGCACACGGACCCGGCTCGGCAGTCTCTGGGCGGCGGCGGCGGCGGCGGCGGCGAGGCTGAGACTCTGTCCCTGATCTGGCTGCTCACAGGCTACAGCGGCTCCGCAGACACGGGGTTTCCTCCAATCACTAGCCCCGGCAGCAGGGGCACCACACGCACGATGACGTCAAACGCTGCTATGGCAACCGTTGATTGGTGCCCACAGCTCCCCGGCCCCAGCGCAACCGCCGCTCCCCGGCGCGCGCCCG
>NW_004949127.1:1458598-1461992 GCF_000317375.1 Microtus ochrogaster | reverse complement strand
GCCGCCCGCCCGTCCGTCCTCCCTCCCTCCCTCCCCGCCCCTGCGGCCCGCGGAAGGAAGCCTCTCCCCGCCCCCACCGCTCCTGGCAGGCACATCCGGGACCTTCGCATCTCCCCACCCTCCCCCACCCTCTCCCTCCTCCTGGCCGCCCTTCTCTCCGCGGCGGGAATGGCTGCGGGGCCGGGGGACTGCGGCTCTACGCCCAGGGCTTTGTGATCAGGGTCCCCGGGAGCGGGACGAGCGGCTCCTCCGCTATCTTGCCCGGGCTCGCCCTCCCACCGCTCGCTTTACCTGCTGAGCTGCAGGAAGCGGCCTTAGACCTTTTAAGGCTGGGGAAAGCGCGAGGCTGAAAAGGCTGCCCTGCCCTTCGCAGTGGCGAGCTCGGCGTCCCGCACCGTGGCAGCCGCGGGGTACAATGGTTGTCTCCGGAAGGAGTGGGGAAAGGCTGGGCTTGGCGGGTTGGACGTGATGGTGCGAGCCTGACCTGGGGCGAGGACTCAGCGAGCGAGCTGGTCCCCGTCCCTTTCAGGTCCTGGAAGCCACGTTCCGGAGAGTGTCTGTTCCTAGGGCCCCAGCTGGCAGTGGGAGTGGGTCGCTCGCTGGAGGAGGAGCGGGGGCGCCTGGGCCCGGAAGAGGGGGAAGGAAAAGGGCGGAAATTGCAGGTGCCTGAACCCGCAAGGTCTCCACCCAGTAGACGGAAGTTGAAGGGGATGCCTTCTTAAAATGAAGTATCGGCCCTTGCGCCCTTTTTAATGTGCTCTTCTGAGCTAAAATACCTTTACTGAGTCCCTGCTGGGGGCCTCCACTACTGGGGGAAAATCTCAGAAATTCAGCCCAGAGCTCTCTAGAAGATTCCATGGCAAGCTATTCTTTCCCTAACTCGGTATGTTGGATACATTGTCTGATCCACAAGCTTATCCTACAAATTATAATTCCCCGGAAGTGACAGAGCAAGAGTTGCCCGTGACCAGGTCAGTTTAGTGTCGTCCCCCCACCCCCGAGTTTCCACATCAGTAGATTCCTAGCAGTGCTAAACAGATGAGCAAAGTAACGCAGGTTTTTATCTCCAAGCTCCTGAAGTCGACTTACTTTGGCTGTCATGTGGATGCTTTCAGGGAGTGACTCATTTAGAATGACGAATATTTCAAAAGCTTGCAGGCTTCCAGTTCTGTAGTAGGCGCTCAAAATTTGACAGAAAGTACTAGGTTAAATCTTTTGTAAAATGGCAGTGGCTGTTAATGTCTGTAATGTATGTCTATATGGAATATACACCCCCGGGGAAGTTAAGAGATTTCTGTCTGCATAGATGGAAGGAAGGCTTGCTTTGGGAAGTAGCTAGTTTAGGCTTTTGCTACGTGCATTAACAAGGTTTCTTTGCTTGTTTTAATAAATCAGTAGGTGCTTTTAGGTTTTACAAATTCAAACCAACATGTCTGCTCAGTAAAGGCATAACAAGGCTGTGCAAGGGGGCAAGATTTGCCATAGACAGTCCAAGTGAAAGGTATTTTGAAAAATAAGGAATAGCATGTAGCAAAACAGAACCAATGGACTTGAACTCCGGAGAACTGGTGACTTTGACTAGCAGCCTGATGTGTTCTGTTTTCTTCTCTACTCTGGTCTTCATCCGTTTGATTGTATCTTCTGTGCCTTGATAGCCACAGTAATAACATATCAGCAATAAAAACATTATCTGGGGCTGAAGAATGAATGTGGTGTGTGTGTGTGTGTGTGTGTGTGTGTGTGTGTGTGTGTGTGTGTGTTTTTCTTAGCGTTGTTCCAGGCAGTGTTACTGTATTATATTTGGGAATGGTGAGGTGGTAGATGTCTCCAGCATACAAAGGCTAGTGACAAAGTGAAATGCTATTAAATCAGCAAGTCTAAAGTTCGAGATTAGCATGTGTCAGCCCAACACTAACAAGATATACACGATAGTACTATTTCTCCACTTCTTCCTGCCCGGGAGGCTCTAATGATCTCTCTGGAGTTATGTTACACAGCAGAGTGAGAAAGCCCAAGTAAATTCACATAAATCCATCACTCCCACTGGGAAAGGGGATCTTTTCAGTGGCATAGCAGTTCCGGCAGGCTACAATCTCACCTCTGAATCCCTTCCATTGCACAAGGCATAGTGTGAAGGGCTTTGCAGTCAGAAGGGGGCCAATCTTGCTTTGTCATCTCGAAGGACGATCTTTAGGTCACTAAGGTGGACACAGTTCCCAGTTCCTTCAGTGCAGTGATTGAGCTACAGACAGTGCTGTGTTCTAATTGTCCAGACCCAGCAAGTAGAGGAAACGTGAGACAGATGCTGCTCACTGAAGCTGCCTCTCCTGTTGCCACAGTTGGGTCCCTATCTAGACTCTTGGAGTGAGGTGTGGCCTACTGCTAGCTAGTGGGACACAAAGTGAAGCCCTCTGCTTGTGGGCCTGGACCATAAATCTTTCCGACCAGGATCATGGAGCAGGCCAAGGCATTTGAGGATGGCTGGTTCATCCTGTATTTTAGATGGGCTCAGTTGCTAGAGTTTTGCTCACCATACCTGAAGCCCTGGGTTGGATTTCCAGTGCCATATAGCAATGATTGTGGTGACACATTCATGCTCATCACTCGGGAGGTGGAGAAAAGAGAATTGTAGTTGAACATTTTTGTCAGGACTCCGCAATAATGACATGGAGATTTATTATTGTGAAAGCTTGTCCGATAGCCTAGATTGGTTTCTAACTAGCCCTTATAAACTAACTCAGATCATTTAATCTCCGTTCTTCTCATGGCTTGGTTACCGTTACTCTGTACTGTCCATCCTGCTTCCTCTGGGCCTCCTGGTGTCTCAGCACAACTTCTTCACAGCGTCCTCTGTGTCTGGAATTCCTGCTTAGCTAGTGGCTGCTAAGCTTTTTATTAAAGTATTCAAAGTGACAAATCTTCACAGTCTACAAAAAGATTATTACACAACAGAGGATCGAAAATTCAAGGTCACCTCCAGCTAGATCAGATTCTATATTTAAAAAAGAGAGAGAGAAAGAAAAAAATGGGAAATAGTAAAAGAGGAAGAAAAAAAAACAATGAAATACCTAGATAGCAGCGTATGCTTTTAATCCCAGGACTCAGGAGACAGAAGCAGGTAGTTCTCTGTGAGTTTGAGGCCAGTCTGGTCTACATATTGAATTCTAGGTCAACCAGGAGGACTACATAATGAGATGCTGTCTCAAAAAAGAATGAGAAACTAAACTTATTTTGGTAAGATCAGCTATCCATTGACGACAGAATGACCTCAGAACAGGGCTATTTCCTCAATACACACGGTTCTAATGCTCACACTTCACACTCTGTTCTAATGCTCACACTTCACACTCTGTATAATGCTCACACTTCACAGTCTGTTCTAATGCTCACACTT
>NW_004949127.1:1399993-1458317 GCF_000317375.1 Microtus ochrogaster | reverse complement strand
TAATGCTCACACTTCACACTCTGTATAATGCTCACACTTCACACTGTTCTAATGCTCACACTGCTTTCTTGCTTTGATACTTATTTGATGCCATTTTTCTTCTTCTGTCTACTACTTTGGCCTTGCTTTGTTTCATTCATTCTGTAGCTATTTTTGTTGTTGTCCTTTGTTTCTTGAGACACGGTTTCTCTCTATAACAGCTCTGGCTGTTCTGGGAAGCTCACTTCTAGACCAGGCTGCCCTCAAACTCACAGAGATCCGCCCACCTCTGCTTCCCAAGCGCTTGGAACAAAGGCGTGCACCACCGTACCTGGCTCATTCTGTACCTAGTAATTCTGCTCTACGTACCATCCTTTCTGTTCTGCATCCCAGGCTCCAGCCCTGTGTTCTTTGAAACTTTGGCTTAATACTGGGTTTTTTGTGCACATTGATTTTTAAAAGGCCAGAAAGATGGCTCAGTGAGTAAGAACACTTGTTTAATGGACACGAGCATCCAAGATTGAATCCCCTTTCACCGGACTCCACCTTTCTGCAGGGTGAACTAATATCCATGTTCCATTAATTAATTAATGAACATCCTTTATAGCCTAGGTTGGCTTGAACTCCTGACTCTCCTACCTCCATCTTCTACAAACCTGATTACAGGTATAGGACACCACGGCTCATTTCTTCCTGTTCTTATGTAGTCACTGTTGATAAGAGAGTGATAATAGAACCCAGACACTAAAACTCCCCATCCCCCAAGGTGGGAACTGAAGTCAGGGCCTTGGCCTTGCTCCGGCCCACCCCTACAGTTAGCTGTTAGCCCACAATGGATGACACAAGCTCTTTCTCGGAGTCTCCAGACAGACAAGCCTTCCGTTCCTTGTACAATGGCTGGTGACTGTTTACCCTGTTATGTGTCAGTGAGGAAAGTTCCTTCTAGAAGGTGACATTCCCTCTGCCTGTCTTGAGTATCTGTCATCTTAGAAACGGACTGGCCTACAGTTAGAGGAGGTGCTGGGCCCACTTCCCTTACTCGTCCTGGAATCCAGCAGTTGCTTCTGTTTGTCCACCCTGAGTAGCCTCCACTACAACACCTTCCCCTACCATAATCACGGAACTTCCGTCGCCAAGAATCAGAGGCTCTCTCTGATTCTTTAGTCATCTCTGATAAATGGGCAAAACGCAAACTTGGTCCACTCGACCCTATCTGCAGCTCTGTTCTGAGCTCAGTTCATCATGGCTTGGAACCAGCTCTCTTTCAACCCTGGGTCTTTCAGTGTGACTTTTCCTAGGATTTGTAAATGCTGATTCAGTAAATGGTTTGGAATTTAAACTGTGTGTGTGTGTGTGTGTGTGTGTGTGTGTGTGTGTGTTTACGCCCAGATCACGAGGTTCCCCCCAAAGCCAACACGGAGTCTGCACTTGTATGTAAAGCCAAGAGCCTTTATTCAAGCTTCAGCTTAGACTCCGTCTGTCCGTCTGTCTGATGCAGAGGCTGAGACAGAGAGTGCCCAGCCCAGCTGGGGTAGGGTTTTTATCATAGTAGAGGTTGGGGTTCTGGGCCCTGATTGACTGACTTTTGTCTAGTGTGTTTTGGCAGAAGGGGAATAGGGACACCTGGACTCAGGGACACCTGGTGGTCTTATCTTATCTAATGATTGGACTTCCCTTTAGAAGCTGGCCCTTCCTGGGTGGTGTCAGCTTATGGCTTTTTCTGGAACCCTGTGCTGCCTGCCATGGCAGCTGTGTGGCCTGGGTCCCATGTGTGGCCAGGCTGCCCTGGGCCCACAGCATGTGTGTGTGTGTGTGTGTGTGGCCAGGCTGCCCTGGGCCCCCAGCATGTGTGTGTGAGTGTGTGTGCGTGCGCATTTGTGTGTGAGTATTTTGAGGCAGGGCTTCCAATAGTCATGATAGGAAACAACTTTAATCCCAGCTCTCTAAAGGCAGAGGCAGGCAGAGCTCTGTGGGTTCTAAGCCAGCTTGTTCTACATAGCAAGTTCTGGGCCTGCTGCAGCTACAGAGTGAGGATGGTAGGCAGACTTTCTGTCTAGTCCACAGCTCAGCTCTGTCCCTCCAGGCGCTCCCCAAATGGCCAAACAGAGACTTAATATTACCTATAAATTCCCGGTCAATAACTTAGGCTCGTTGTAATCTAGCTCATAATTTAACCTAACCCTTTTCTATTAATCTGTGTGCTGCCCCGAGGCTTGTTTACCTCATGTATGCTTTTCCCATCCTGCTCGCTCTGTATCTCATGGTGTCTCTTCAGACTCCTCAGACTCTGCCCTTCTTCTTCCCAGCATTCTCTCTGCCCCCCAAATCCTGCCTAGCCATTGACCAATCAGCTCTTTATTAACCAATTAGAGTAATACATATTCATGTGTATAGAAGAATTTTTCCACAGCAGAAGATACCCCATAAGAAAAGCAAGAAAGCAAGAAAAGAAAAAAAGAAAAAAGAATTGCTGTCTCATGTATCCCAAGCTGGCTGCAGAGTCACTATGTAGCATAGGATGACCCAGAACTCTGAATTCTCATGCTTCCATCTCTGTAAGGGGATTACAATCATAGGCCACTGTCCTTGTTATGCTCAGCTGGGAATTGAACCCTTGCCTTGTATATAATAGGCAAACACTGTCCTGCTAAGCTACATCCACAGCCCATAGGGTCAGGTTTTGCCCGTTCCCTTTAGGTCCAAAACGAAGGTATCAGTTTGTAAAACTCAGAGGCTTGTCCAAATTCAGGCAACAGTTCTATGGATAGGTACTTATCCATGTAAAAATACCAAGGAAAGAAAAAGGAAGACTGGGGGAGGAAAAGCAAGTGTTACCCTGACAGTTGGGTCCTTGAGGCAGGAGCCCCTGGTTTCAAAAGCACAGTTATTTATAGTTCATAAGTCATTGTTCACCATTCAAAAGACAGTCCTGAAGAGGAAAAGTCAGCAGACTGAGTTAGCCCCCACAGCCTGTGGTTCAGCCCGGAGTACCCAAGGATCAGTGAAGGGAATGTTTGGAACTCATTGAAGTTTAGATGTATATTGTATACATACATGCATATATATATATACACACACATGCATGCACACACACATACATGCATACCTGTATACATACACACATACATACATGCACACATGCATGCTTACACAATGCATACGTACATGCATACATGCGTGTGTACATACATACATATGTGTCTAGCAAAAGAAATACTGTTTTATTTCTGCACTTTCTAGAAAAATAGGCATCTGGGAAGGAGCTGAGCATCAGTGACTTTCTGGCAGTTTTCCTGGAACCCGACAGGAAATTTTCCCAAGGCCTGAGAGCAGACTCCATATTCCTTCCCTCCGTCCCTTCCAGAGCAGTTTCTCTCAGCATAAGGGTGTGAGGAGGAGTTCCCATCCTTTCTCAGCCATAAATCCTCAGAATTCCTGAACTATTTCAATATTTCAGCGCCCACATAGGACATGTAAACAGAGCCTGTTTTCTGGGCCCCGCAGATGTGCTTCCTGTGGTTCAGGGTCACAGAGCTCGCACCCCTCTTATTCACTGAAGGCTGATTCCTTTCTTCCTTGTAGTCAGACTAACGCTGCTGGGCGGCTTCATCCTTGGGCCATCAAAGCCTGTAGGAAGGGAGTCATTGAAGAGTGGACAGAGGAAGACAAGACACAATAAGCCGTCCCACTACTGTAAAAGACCAACCTAAGCTCTTGACAAGAAGAGGTCACCTTTCTTTTGTGGCTGTCCCATCACAGCTGACCTTATATGTGCTTGAGACTTAAATAAATAAAGGCAGGCAGCCTCCGTAGAGCCAAGAGCGCAGGGGCAGGGAGGGGTTGGGTGGAGGGGACACCGTAGGTAGGAAGGTCGAGCCTTACAAAGGAAGCGCTCAGCTGCTGACAAAGAGGACTTGATTATCTTATTAGAGCAAGTTGAGAGTCAGGACGAGGGCATAAGAGGAGGAGAATAGAGAGAGGAACAGATCCACGGAAGCCCCAATGCCTGCTGCAGAGACAGAGCAGGTTTGCCTGAGACCCCGCTGTCAATTCCTCCCGTTGTGTGTAGGCTCTGCTTAAAGGAAGTGACAGGACTAGGAGCAGGGATTTTAGAATGTCAGAATAATTTCCAGAGCTCCATGAATTGCTGTAACTATTTGAGATAAAGGATTCATTCTTTCATTTATTCTTCAATGTCTATTGGAGAGTTGTTCATATGTGTCATACATCAGGTGCTGAGGTTGGAAGGAAGGAACAGAGAGAGACACCTCTAGGATTGGGGATGAAGGTCGGTGCTGGAACGCTTAGCCTAGAACATGCAAGGGCCTGGATTTGATCCCCAGCAGACTCCCCACCCAAGCACACTCTCAAACACAAAGTCATATTTTAGGAGAAAAATCAAACATGATAGCAAAGTCTTGGTAAGAGTTCATTGAATGAAATAATAATGAATAAAGTAAGTGAATTAAAAAGAAAACAGTAGCATTTTGTCAGTGACTAGTGCTATCATATATAGATAATAACAAATAAATCTACACACTCCAAATATTTAAACCCAGAAGTGAGAAGCACTTTGTATGAAGAACATCTGTGATACTGGGCATGGTGGCTCATACTCAATTTGAAGGAGGATAGCAAGTTAAATGGTCTATCCTCTGCTACATAGGGAGTATGCAGCCAGCCTAGGCTAAAGGCCCTGCCTTAAAAACATTTTTTAAGTACAAATTATTATTATTTTATTATTATTATTATTATTTTAGAAAGGACCAGAGCCTGAATTTTGTCAGGCATGAAGTGAGATTAGAAGTTAAAGAAGAAATCAGAGCTGAATAATCCAGTTGTGTGTGATACCGAGGGTAAATCGTCTTTTTTTTTCTCCCAAGTATTTACCTGACTCAGGGGAACAGACTGAAACAATAAATATAGTGGCTATTAAAATTCAAATGTCATCTTTCAGGATATTTTTGAAAAATACCAGAGAAAGGATTGGCCATATAAACAAAGCCTCTATTTGTTTTGTCTTTGGAGAAGGTCTCACTGTGTGGCCCAGGCTGAAGGCTGCCCTGGGCCTGGCAGCCATCTTGCCTGCCCCTGCCTCCCAAGTACGAGAAGGCTGGCATTTTCAAGCTAAAAGCTAATCCCACCGCACAGATCATTGGCTTAGACAATTTTCAAATGGCATATTTTCAAAATTGCAGATCAATAATAAGGCTTAAGTTCTTCGTAAGGCGTTTTGCTTCATCTATTCTGCCTTTGTCTTAATGATTCAGCATCTACCCCAGTTTCTTGCAAAAATATTTTATAATTACTGAATGAAGATGAGTAAATGACTTTTTATTTATAATTCATATTTCTGGTTCACATTTATGAAGAAATAAAAATGTGAGACCGAGAACCAGATGCAAGCGTGGCCTGTGGGTGAGTCAGCAAATTCTTCCCGGATATCTCTTCCTTCCCTCTTGTATTAATAGACCCTCTGATAGTCTCTGGGCACTGGGCTCTCCGAAATAAAGACTGCATTTTCAGCCCCATGTCCCCCGCGCCCTGTAAGGGATAGCCAGAGATACCAGAGCACAGTCCGGGAGTCTCTGGGAAGTCGTCCTCAGCAGGAAGGGTTGCACAGTGCAACCTTTTACCCCTCCAGCTGGCCAGAACATGGGCATAGTACAGAGCCTGGCAGGCTACCCTGGCCCAAGCCAGCGTGTGAGGAAGTGGAGACTCATGGTAACGGAGGCCAGGTTCTCCCAAACTCTCTCAACGGAAACTCATCGCTGCTTCAGACTGTTGGGTTGTCAATGAGTAGGCGTTTATAAAATGGAGTCGCTGCTTTTCTTACCTGGGATTTGATTCCCACCCTTCCTCCTGTGACAGGGTTTCTGTGTGTAACAGTCCTGACTGTCCAGGAACTTGCTTTAAAGACCATGCTAAGCTGTGAACTCACAGAGATCCGCCTGCCTCTGCTTCCCAAGTGCTGGGATTAAAGATGAACGCTACTGTAGTAGGAGGCCTCTCGTTCATTCCTGGCCTCTCAGACCCGAAATAATCACACAGAAACTATATTATTTACAATACTGTTTGGCCAAAAACTTACGCGCATTTCTGCTTACTCTTGTTCTATTATTTTATATTTTACCACAAGGCTCGTGGTTCCGGCAAGGTTCTAGTGCATCTGTTCCAGCAGTGGCTACATGGTGTCTCTAGACTCTGCCTTCTTTCTCCCAGCATTCAGTTTAGTCATATCCCACCCACTGCTTCGCCACCTACCTCTATTCTGCCCTGCCAGGCCCACCTCAGCTTCTTCATTAGCCAATGTTATTCACAGTATACAAAGGGGAATCCCACATCATGCTACCACCGCCAGCTCTCCCTCCCTCCCTTCCTCTCTCCCTCCGTCCCTCCTCCTCTTCTTTCTGTTTCTCTCTCTCTCTCTCTCTCTCTCTCTCTCTCTCTCTCTCTCTCTGGTCTGTCTGTCTCTCTATCTTTGGTGGTTTTGTTTGGTTTTGTTTTCTTTCTTTTTTATTTTATTTTATTTTTTTGGTTTTTCGAGACAGGGTTTCTCTGTGGCTTTGGAGCCTGTCCTGGAACTAGCTCTGTAGACCAGGCTGGTCTCGAACTCACAGAGATCCGCCTGCCTCTGCCTCCCGAGTGCTGGGATTAAAGGCGTGCGCCACCACCGCCCGGCCATGGTTTTGTTTTCTTGAAATAGGATTTCACTGTGTAGTGAACCAACTTCAAGTCCACAATCTCGTGTCTCTGCTCTCCAAACGTCTGACTTTCTTCAATTAGCATGCTGATGCAGAGATCGCATGTATCTCCCACCTGGTCCCCGGTGGTAGCAGTGCCGTCCTAAAGTACAGTATCACAGCCAAGATGCTGACGCTGATGCAGTCAACATCCATGTTAATCCCTTCAGCTGTCGGGCTTTTCTTTTGGCTACGCCCATCCCCCTCCTCCATCCTTTCTCAGGGACTCCTCCCAGACACTAGTCTGCTCCTCATCTCTCGTTTATCGTTTGAAGACTGTTAGATGAATGGAATCCTTTGGGTGGGGGGGGGGGTCTCTGGAGAGTTTACCTGTGTTGCTGCAGACACAGGTGGCTGGATTCTGAAGGGCAGTCCAGGGCGTGGATTGAAGGTCATGGGTTGTTTCCAGCTCAGGGTGGCTGTAAAACAAGCTGCTGTGAATACCCGTGTGTTGTTTCTCCGTGTGACTCTAGAATTGGTTTCTTTAAGATAAATTTCTGCTGGGGTGTGAATGTAGACACAAGTGTTCTTCACAGGCTCGTGTGTCTGCGTGCTCTGTCCATAGCTAGCGGAGCTCTTTGGGGAGGTTGTGAAGTCTTTGGCACTGGCCAAAGTGATTAGCAGAAGTGATTACCGAAAATGGACCTTGACAGTGATATCCACTTCCTGTCCCTGCCCAAGCTCTGTTCCTAAACCATCTTTATGTGAGGGGCCACCAAGGCAGGCTCTCGCAGCTGCACATAGTGCTGGATCATGATGGACTGTCTCCCTGAAACCGTGAGCCACAGCAACTATGATACCCAAGACTGAGATTGGTGGGTCCTGTGGTAAAAACCTGCGTGGAGTGATTCTAACCAGCAACGTGCAGGATCCGGTTGGTGCTATCATTATTTTCCTTTAATTTTGCCAACAGATAGGCAGCGATAGCTCCCTGTGGTTTTAATTTGCGTTTTCTGTTAGTTTGTGATGCTAACCATCTTTCCATGTGTATTGGTCCTCTTCTCCCGTGTCTGGGGAGATGTCTGTTTTTAAATGAATTCTTTCAAACTGTTGCCATGTGAGGATTCTTTGCATATTCTTGTTTGGTGAGGATAGAAAATGTCCCTAAAGGCTCTTGTGCTGAAGATTTGGTCCCCAGATGGGTCTGTTCTGGAAAACTGTCTGGATACTGACTAACCCACCGAGGTGTTCACAGCTGAAGGGCTTTTGGGAGGTGGACAGGAATGGAGAAAGTAGGTCACTGGGCATCCTGGCTTCTCTCTCTCCCTCCTGTCTATGGTGAGGTGAGCCTCATTCCTCAACCACACGCTCTCTGACAGGGTGTCTGCCCAGATGCAAAGGAACCAAGTGACCTTGGGTCTGAAACCTTGGAAACCACCAGTCCCAATGCATTTCCTCCTTTGTTGGTCACAGCAATGAAAGGCTGACTGATGTCATCTTTTATGACTAGATCTTTGTCATAAATGGTTTACAAGTGTCTTCTCTCATCCCGCAGCTTATCTGTTCATCTCTTCAAACAGCATCTTCCATAGAGCAGACATGTTTAATATTTGATGAGATCTAGTCTGTTAACATTTCCTTTCTGAGGGCCTGGAGAAACGCCTCAGCCGCTAAGAGCCCTTAATGCTCACGCGGATGACCTGGATGTGGTTCTCCGCACCCACAGAGCGCCTCACAACCTTTCACAACCCTAACTGTGTTTCCAGTGGTTCCAGCATTGTTCTGAAAAGGCCAAGCTTTCTGCATTCAATTGCGGGGCAGCTGGGGGGGGGTGTAACTCAGCTGGCAGAGCACTGGCCCAGCACAGACAGAGCCCTGCTTTCAACCACTAGTACTTGTTCATCAAACCGGTACGGTGGCACACACCTGTAAGCTTAACACCCAGACGGTGGAGGCAGGAGGATTAACAGTTCAAGGCCTACCTCAGTTACACAGAGAGTGGGAAACCAGTCCGAGCTAGAGGAAACCCTGTGAAAAGTGGAGCACCTAGCTCCTCCCTTGGCATTTATGAACATTTCTCCCCTGTAGCCATGTGCTACCGTGTATCAACTACATGGACGGATGGTTGTTGTCATGATACTTTGTTTCTGTTTTAACAAATAAAGCTTGCCTGAAAATCAGCCTGCAGAGCTAAGTCACTGGAGGCCAGGGAGTGGTGTCACACATCTTTGATCCCAGCACTTGGGAGGCAGAGGCAGGCGATTCTCTGTCAGTTCGAGGCTAGCATGGTCTACAGAGTGGCTTCAAGACAGCTACACAGTGAAACCTTCTCATAAAACAAAATGGAACAAAAAAGAAAAAAGGTGATTATATCATGAGGGTCTGGACTCTGGGTTATTCACCAGAGCGGGTCTGCTCAAAAGCCTGTTTAGCTCCACCTGTTAATATACACCCCGGTCGCCTTGCCCCGCCTTATCAATAAGGAAACTTTCATAGGATGTGGTTCTTTTACCTTGGACCTCCCAGCCAGCCCAGAACCATGAGCTGAGCAAACCTTTCTTCTTTATACGTTACCAAGGCTGCAGAGTTAGGTTATAGCAACAGAAGACTGACCAAGACAGTGACCCTGGTTGGAAAGTTGAGGAGGCTCCTAATGAAGCCAGTGGCTAGAGCCTGTTGCCACCCACACTCCTACAGCTAGACAGCAAGTCAGGTCTTGAGGAGGACTCTGAGTGAGGCATGTCTGTGTCTGCCCCACGGGGGAGAAAGGGAAGAATGGGAGAGCTATTTTAGAGACGTCTTGACAAGTCTTGGTGATTGGACAGATACACAGCCTTGGACTAAGAGAACCCTCAGCCAGGGCAGCCTGGCTGAGACACGGCACGTCCACCATGCCCACAGCTGCCTTTCCTGAAAGCAGCCCAATTAGCTTCAGCAAATTGGCAGGGGCTTGGGCCTCTTGGGTGACGGACCAACTGCCTTCCTCGGCTGCAGCTGAGGGGCCTTGCCAGGGAACCCACAGACACAGGCCCCCACATGCAGCCTGGAGGTGGATTGACATAAACATGTCTTCTGATGGGGATGGAGAGACTCGACATTTCTGGAAGACTCAGACACACAAATCAGAGGCTAAACGTGTGCTCAAGCTGTGTTCTGGAAGATACTAAATGGCCCTCATTCCCTCCTGCTTCACTGAGCTGTGCAGACAGCAGTGGAGCCTGAAAGCAAGGCCCGGGCAGAAGAGCTGAATTGTTTGCTCCCCAGAAAGCTCTTGCAGTAGACTGCATCCTCCACTGGGGATAGGGACATCACTTCCTTCAAAATGGTGTCCCATGAGTTTGAAAACAATAATGCTGTCATTTCTTTCTTACAAAAGCACTGGCCTCTGAAATCTACCCTTACAGTTTGTTTAGTTTTCTTTTCAAGTCTGGCTTTTCCTTAGGTAGTCTCAGCAGATCTGGAACCCATGATCCTCCTGCCTCAGCTTTCTAAGTACAGAGGTATCCAGGTGTCTTCCACCGCACCCAGCTGCTGGGCAACCTTTATAAGTATCCAGCTCGCCCTGCATTTTCCTGGCTGCTCTTTCTGCCGCGATGGACACCTCTCTAATATAATGGAAGGTTCATCTGTCTGTTGCATTTTCTTGGCATTCTAAAATTCAGCTAGGATGCTCAAAGTAGCCTACAGAAAGTTCTTCCTTAAAATAGTATTTTTTCCCCTGCATCATTTAGCTTCCTTCCATGCAGTTCCAAAGAGATGGATGGCAGGAAGTGGATTCCTAGTTTTGCTTCATCACAGAGCAACCCTGATAAGGGCTGACTCCACTCTTTCACTTGTTCATCCAGCCTTGACCCCATGACTGAGGTTTTTGGTGTTAGTCATGGCTTCGTATAATGAACCCAGCCGTTCCAAAGGCCAAATTCTATGCTAGCGTATAATGTGAATAAGATGAACAGGAGAGAATAAGGGAGAATTGCTTGCTTTGCAGAGAATTCTTTTAAATTCAAATACAAGTTTTTAATTTAGCATTTTTTCCACGATGCATTTAAGTACTTGACTTTCTACCATGAGGATTTATAGGTGACCCTCCTCAAAAACTAGCCATTGAGTAAAAGAGACATAGCATGCCCTAAAATGCTTGTTCTGCGTTCATGGCCATCCTTAGTCACATAGCCATTCACGCAGGGCAGTGGGGTCTCTCCTCCAGAGCGGTGCAGGCAGACACACTGGGAAGAGCTAGTCACATTTTTTCTCACCGATGAGAGAAAGGCAGGCACTTCTGCCCCTCTGAGCATCATCCAGAGGTGGGATCCAGCAGAAGAAAATCAAAGCCAACTCCAGTGTGATGGTTGGTCTCGCTGTCAACTTGACTGGACTGAAAAGTACCTAGGAGTTTCTCACAGTGCACATCTGCTGTGTCTCTGAGAGCGTTTCCAGAAATGGTTAACTGAAAAGAAAAGGCCTACCCTGAATACCAGAGACATTGTTCAATAGGCAGGGGGTCCTTCTACCGCAATGGACAGAGAGGTCCTGCCCTCCTGCAGGGCTTGGGCATCTTTAAGTGATGAACTTCAGATGAGCTGTCCCATTTGACTACTAAATAGTCCGGTTGTTCTTCCAGAGATCCCTTATCCAGGACTGTCCTTGAGATCTTTTAAACACCTCTTCAGCCAGAAACACAAGAAAACAAATCTTTTTAAGTCTCACTGGGCAAAGTTGGTCAACCTTGGGTCCATTTTCTTGGGCACAACACCGTCATCATCCCTACTTCCCACAAGGGACTTTAAATAAACTAACTTTGAAGCTCTCAGGCTTAAACCTTGCCCCACCTTCCCAGCGGCTCTCTCTGGCCTTTCCAACCCTTTGTTTGAAGGTCGATCTTGTGTGGTTTTTCCCCCACCCTTTCTCCATTCCTCTGCCTTAACTGCAAACACCAATTCCAGTCAGATTTCTCAGCAGTTCAGTCAGTGCACACTGCAGGACCTTGTTATTTCGCGTCGAGTACATACACCGTTCTTAGAGAACTGTATGCAAGTCTGCACACAGGCCAGCATGCCTGATCATCTGGGGTTGTCCCTGGTGTGCCACCAATGTTGGCTTACCCGTCTGGATAGCACAGAGATCCTAAATCTGGTGCCAGCATCCCCCAGACGTTTTGAGTTTATCTGACTAGCAAGCACTCTTGTGCCCTTGGGGGTGGAGAGCTGCCTCCTGGTCTGAGCTTTGTCCCGGCACTGGAGACCTGCTGTGGAACCGTGTCTATAGTTTTCATTTGACATTTTCAGATCTCGTCGACTACAGATAACCGGAACAGTAAAAAGCGAAGCGTATATGGGTGTGAACTAGAGCTAGTATGTGTGTCTTGAAATACCTTAAAAAGACTGAAAAAACAACAAGGTCTAACTTAACTGACTCTGAGACACGTGTGTCCTAAGGACCTATTATTTTAGGCTGCGCAAGCGATAATGATAAAAGCTTTTTACCAAAGAGAAGAGTTAGCACAGCTTCTTAGTATCTTAGCTAAGGAAAGAAATACTGAGATGGTCGCAGTCATTTGAGAGAAAAGGGGCCCCAAAGGGAGTCACACTAATAGGAGGTGTGGCCTTGCTGGAGGAAGTGTGTCACTGTGGGGGTGGGCTTTGGGTCTCTTTTGCTCAAGCTTCCCAGTGTGAGAGTCAGTTGACTTCCGGTTACCTGCAAGATATAAGACTCTCAGCTCCAGCAGCACATCTGTCTGCACACTGCCATGCTCCCCACGGTGATAATGAACTGAACCTCTGAACTGTAAGAGCCACCCCAATCAAATGTTTTCTTTATAGAGTTTCTGTGGTCATTTCACAGCAATGAAAACTAAGACAATGGTAAAGCAAGCATTACTGCCAAAACTGGCTGTGTTTTCCTTTCTGTTTATCTGAAGTTGTTATTATTTTCACGTAATTCAAAGCTAAAAGATAAAATAGAATATACAATATGGTGAAAGACCTCTCTCCCCAGAAATGGAGTTACATAAATAATGTCAACTGATCTTTAACAGAGGCACGAGACTGCAATGAAGCCCAGGTGGTGTGGGCTCAAGATGGTGGTGGTGGTGTGAGCATAGTGGGTATTTCGGGTCAAAATGTAGTTAAAAAGAAATGGGATAATTTAGGTTAGAAAAGCTGGCTAGAAGAAAGCCAAGCTAAGCCTGGGCATTCATAAATAAAGTACGTCTCTGCAGTTTATTTGGGAGCTGGATGGCAGGCCCCCAAAATGAAAAACAAAACAAACAACAACCAAAAAACCCAACTACAATGATATTTCTTCAAAGAAGACATGCACAGCAAATGAGTGGAAGGAGAGATACCCAATACAGTTGCGGGGACGGGTAGCTCAGTAGAGTACTTACCAGGCTTACAGGAAGTCATGAGTTCAAGTCCCAGCAAAGGTCAGGGGAGCAGAGAGAGATATCCAAGTATCATGTTATATATAGGTGTACTTTGCATAACCAAGCACATTTTTTTAAAAAAAAATCTATTTACTGCTTGGATTTTTAATAAAATATTTTATAAGCTTTATAAAGTTTTGTACCAGCTTTGGACCCAGCCAGAGCCCCGCTAATTGCTCTTCAAATGAAGAGATCAAAACCGTGGTCTTAAACAAGGGTGATTTTGAGCTCTATCAGACACGTGACCCTGTCTGGAAGCAATTTGTCATGTAACAGTTTTGCTAGAGGGGGAGGAGCTGCTCTTGGCAGGAATGGAGAGGGATGGGGGTGAGGTAGAGGTGAGGGGCGAGGAGGGTGGTAAGTGGGGTTGTGGGAGATGGGCGCTTACCATCCTTTGACAGCAAGTGAGACTGTCCTTAAGGGAGTGATTCTGTGTCAAGGCACAATGCCCTGCTTGACCCTTAGCCTTAGCGGGAACCAAGGGACAGAACTGAGGTCTGTGGCCCATTCCTTCAAGCAAGCTAACGCTGAGGATGTGGAGGCTGTATTTTACGTTAGTCTTAAGCTAATTGACTCATTTCCTCGCCTACCTGTTTACCAAGTATTTGCCCGATGCTAATATTTTTAAAATGTGACTGTGTGTGAATAGTCAAGCACCCACCGGCTCAAGACTGCAGTCAACACGAATTTTCTTCCTAGTTTCTGTGGGTCAGGGATTAGGGAGCAGTTCAGCCGGTTGGTTCTGGTTCCAGATGTATCAAGAGGCTGCAGCTGTAGAATGTTGGTAAGGATACAGTCATCTGAAGGCTGGGGTGGGGTGGGGTGGGGCTCTGGGTCCCAGGTAGGGCCTCACACAGCAGAGGAGCAGACAGGTTCTGGGCATATGACTTCTCATCTCACATGAGGCTTCCTTCTAAGGCTGCTTTTCTCATAGCAATTGATCCACAAGAAAGCAAGGCAAAAATCTGACTTTTTTTTTTTTTTTTTAAATATGTGTATGAGGGTTTTGCTTGTGTAGGAGGAGGCCATTTGTTGGTTCCTGGCTACCCAGCTAGCTTAGACCCAAAATAATCACACAGAAACTGTATTAATTAAATCACTGCTTTATTGGCTAACTCTTACATATTAATTTAACCCATTTTTATTAATCTGTATATTGCCACATGGCTGTGGCTTACCGGGTAAAGTTCCCAGTGTCTATCTGTGGTAGCTCCATGGCTTCTCTCTGACTCCGCCTTCCTCCTCCCATGCTAAAGGCCAAGCCAGTTCTTTATTCATTAACCAATAAAAGCAACGCATAGACAGAAGGACCTCCCACACCATGTTTGGATGGATGGATGTGTATAATGTGGGTGCCCGGTGTTTGGGGACATCAGAAGAAGACACCAGATCCTTTGGGGCTGGAGTTACTATTGTGAGCCACCTTGTAGGTTGTGGGAATCAAACCCAGGTCCTTGGCAAGAACAAGTCCTCTTCATGGCTGAGCCAGCTCTCCAGTCCCTGAGCCTGATATTTTTATTACTGTGTCTTGGATGTTGCCCCTGTCTTCTGCAGTATTTCACTGGTTTCCTAGGACACTGTAGCATGTAAGACAGGTGAAGAATCTGAATAAGAAGCTGAAGAATCACGGGGAATTCTTGCGACCTGGCTGCCATGCTGCCCCAGTGCGTCCAGACACTGTTTTAGGAGATTGACAGGATTCCCTAGTGAACTCTGTGACAAACAAGGACTCAGATCTCCTAGGCCCATTCCTAATGAGGAACAGTTGAGCAATAGCTGAACTGACATATGAACAAGGTAAGTTCTAGAAAGCGAACCCTTAGCGAGTGACAGAGTGAAGAGGTATGCTAACTTAGATGACAGAAAGGAACTGACCCTGGGAATAGACAGTGACAGACTGGTCCAGACAGAAAGACCTTCAGGTCCGAGTCATCATTAGTCACTGGAAAAGCCTTGGCTTAGGTACAAGGGCCAAGTATGCACAACCATCAAAAGAATGTATTTCCTTTTACAACCAAAGCATAGCCCAGCCACTTTGAGACAGGAAGTAGCCCAGAGCTCTGTTGTGAATACAAAATAATGCAAACAAAAAAAAATCTGTTCATTAGTATCTAGTAAGAGCTGAACATGGGTCTTGTTTACAAGTGAGGAATTCCCCTAGTACAGAAAGACATACATGGGTAAGTCTACCTGAGACATTTAACAAATATTCCTAACAATCTCAAGCTGGAAAACACCCAAATGTCAACAACTAGGAATAGATAAACCATTCATCCTGTGGGATACTATAAAGCAACAAAAGAGAACAAACTTCTTTTATTTGTAGCAACTTGACACTGAGTGAGAACACCTCGTACTGATGAGTACCTGTTGTGTGGTCCCGCAGAGTCAAAGGTGAAGGGTAGACAAAATGAATTGATGTGACAGAAGTCAGCAGTGGTTTTCTGGGGGTGGGGGTGTGTGGTGTGTTTGGACTTAGGAAGACTTGGGTGTTGTGAGAACCAAAGTTCCATTTTAAGTTTTAATTACTATGCCTTAGAGAGCCAAGAAACAAAAATGTCTCTGATCTACAAGGCCCTTGTCCAAGGACAGTTTCTGAAATGCTGGAGGCTATTATTTATGGGAGATAACAAGCCCCTAAGCAAGTCTGTTTGACCCTTCTGCACCATGTGCTTGATCACGGAGGCAGGAAATACGTCAGGATGTATGCTTGCCCCTGATTGGACCTGATGGGAAATGCAAATGCAGTAAATTATGGGTTTTCCTTTTTTGCGGGGGGGGGGGGATTTCACTTTTGTTTTTCTAGATAGAGTTTCTCTGTGTAGCTTTGGAGCCTGCCCTGGCATTCGCTCTGCAGACCAGGCTGGCCTAGATCATACAGAGATCCACCTGCCTCTGCCTCCCAAATGCTGGAATTAAAGGCACGTGCCACCACCTTCTGGCAGGATTTTCTTGCCATACTTGATTTGGGGTCATTTCCAGGGAAGCTAGATATGGTCTGGCCAGAGCCCATCCACTTGGCCAGTTTAAAGCTTGCTTTGAATTTGGCTTTAAACTGTGGTAGTGACTTTATTCTCAATCAGTGGGATTAACAGTGTGTTTGGATAAGGAGACTTTCTGAGGAATTAAAACTGTTTGACATCTCCGGCTATGGCTGCAGCTCAGTGGTAGACCCTTGCCTACTATGTTGAGATCCGGAGTAGGATCCGCAACATTGCATAGGGGGAAGAAATTCATATCCTGATCTGGGTGGTTATGGCTGTATCAGGGGTATACTTTTCCAATCTCAAGCAGTAACTACATGCATAATTAATTTTTTAAAAATTAGTTCATCATCTATCTGGTCTATGTATTTTTATTTATTTGTTTGTTCCTTTATTGTGTGTGGGTGGGTGTGCGCGTGTGCACAAATGTGCCATGGTGCAGAAGTCGCAGACCGAGGACAGGCAGCAGGAGTTGATGTTCTCCCATCACAAAGGTAACTCAGGTGCCAGGCTTGGCAGCAGACTCCTCTACCTGATGATCAGCTTTCAGGCCCAGCGTAGGTAATTCTTTACAGGGACAGCAGCACCAGTTCCAGGCTTGCCCATGGTAACATCAGTTGTTAGAACACGGGCCAAGAGTGGTGTCACGTGACGAGAATTCTGAGTGTTTGTGAGAAAACTGCAAGCAAACAAGAGTCTTGTGATCTCATTCACTCAGAACATGGAATTGTTTTTGGAATGTGTTTTTATGGCTCTTCCAGGCGCAGCAGGTAGGAGGGAGTTCACTTCAGATTATTCATCATAACTGGCTGTTGCTATTCCTTTATATGCCTCTGTGGGAAAACATGTTTTGTCATGTGCACCTTGCCTGTCACCTGTAGCTTGCCTGCTACACGTGGCTTGCCCTTGTGAGTGTACACGTTATTCACGTGACTCCTCTTAACCCTCCGAGGATAGGTTGCCTGGTGTTCTGAATAAAGTTGGCTATTGCAGGAGACTTTGGTCTGCCTTATTTATCAGCTCCATTCAGCCAGGTCCCACCCTCACTAGAGGAGGCACAGAGACGCAAATCAAAGGCCCCCAAACTCTGCTAGGGCCCCAGGATTAGTCTCAAGAGTCCCAGACTTTGTCTAGGATTCAAGCTGACCAAACATGAAAATTGAAGACCAGGATGTACCCGTAGCCTCGGGGACCCATCCCCTCCCCCCCTTGGGTCCTCACACACCTTCACGCGGGCCCCAGGGAGCCTGCTCCTGCTCAGCAGATCCTGCCTCTGTTTGGCCGCACAGTGACTTGTCTCTTTCTGTTTGGCTATGTGTCTTTTTGTTTTTTTCTTCTCCCCTAGAGAAAAGGTGTTTGTTTCATATACTTAAAAATATATTAGTGTGGCAAAGAAGAAAGAGATGCATTAAGTAGATGGCTTGGGCCGCTCCTAAAAGGATAAAATGGTCTGTGATTCTGCTAAGAGCTTTTTCTGCAGTAATGGAGGGGGAGCCAGCTATGACGTCATCCAGCCACTACATTTCGTGGAAGGAAATGGGGAGGACTCGTAGTGGAGGAGAAGAGTATGGACATGATCTCTCATTCCAAGTCCCTACCAGGCAGGGGGCAGCTGGGAGTGGGAGGGTAGTTTTATTGGCTTCTAATTTGTGTTAAATTCAGTACTACTTCACACAAGAATAAAAGGCTTAGGGGAAACAGATCTGGTAACTACATGTACACTGAGCTGTATAACAGTGCAAGGTCCCTGTCCTTAGCTGTTGGGAAGGACAGAAGTACAAGTTCTGAGGATTGATTGTCCTTGTGTCCCGAAGGTAAGAGTTGTTTTACTTTCCTAGAGTGAGAGACTGAACGGTGTTAACATTGTCTTGTGTTCTGGTTTCAACTTTTGGGCATCCATAGAGGTCTGTGTTATCATCTTTTGTGGAGGCAGGGCTCAGAGAAGGAAGGTCATGTGTTCAAGGTCATCCAGTAGAGCTAGAGAGGAGATCCAGATCCCACACTGGACCAGGCATTTTCTTTTGGGCCACCAACCAGCTCCTGAGCCGTGCCACAGAGACTTATTACTTGTTTTGAATGTATGGCTTCTCTTAGGCACACTTCTGGCTAGCTCTTTTAACTTAACCTGTTTCTCTTTCTCTACCTTTTGCCTCGGGGCTATTACCTTTCTTACTCCTATAGCTCTGACTCTCACTGCTTCTCTGTCTGCTGGCAGAGGCTGCCTGGCTTCTTGCCTTGGGTGTGTCCCTCGTTCTCTCCTCCTTCTCTGGTTCTTCTTTTCCAGCCTCAATTCTGCTATTTGTTCTCTGCCTGACAGCCTTACTCCTGCTAGCTATTGGCCTGTTAGCTCTTTATTAGACTAATCAGGTGCCTTAGGCAGGCAGGCCAGGCGAAACAGATGCGACACAGCCTTAAACACTTGTCGTTACATTGTTAACAAATGCAGCATAAACAAAAGTAACTCCTTTACACAGTTAAAGGAATATTCTGCAGCATGAATAAACATAACACACCTTTGCCTACTTAAGAAAATATTCCGCAACACTGCACCCCTGCTAAACTCTTAAACCCTTACTTTCCGCCTCTGGTGTCTAAACTGAGGGTTCCTTTTTTTTTATTCTGAAGCACCGTGCATCTCCTCCCCTCCAAAATGAAAAGCCAGAACTCCCAGATCAACTCCCAAAGCAACAAGAAATATGGCAAGATTTTATTTCTGTTTTTTTTTTTAGTTTGTGTTATATTTTGTTTATAGCATGTATGTGTGTGAATACACATGATTGTGGACAGCACACGTGAGGGGGGGGGAAAGAGGACAATTTCTGGTAGTGGTTGTCTCCTGCCCCCGTGTGGGTCACAAGCATCAAACTGAAGTCAGTAGTCTTGGCTACAAATGCCTTTACCCACTGAGTCGTCTCCATGGCCCTGCGCTTTGACATAGATTTACTGTGTGATCTCTCCAAGGTTGGTCTAGAACTCACAGAAATCCTCTAACCTCAACCTGCAGAGTGCTGGGATTACGGGTGTGCGCCACTGTGTCTTAACTTGAAAGCTTTAGAGGTAGAGAATATCAACTTCTCCTTCTTAGTCAATCTCCAATTTAGCAGCAGCTGACCCTGCCTTTTCTGGGTTTCTTTTCTTTTGTCTGCTTCAATTCAAACCTCCCGTCTCTGAAATAGATTTTACAGCCTCCCCATGTACTCTGACCCAGGAGAGGGTTTCTGTAATTTTATTGCACACCCAGCTCAGTGCTTGAGAACTTGCTGTGCCCCACAGTATGAGAATACTAGGGATTAAGCAGTAGTTAAAACAGAAAAAGAGCCAGACAGTGGGGGTGCACACCTTTAATTCCAGCACTCTGGAGGCAGAAGCAGGTGGATTTCCAAGTTCAAGGACAGTCTGGTCTAGAGAGTTCCAGGAAAGCCAGGGCTACACAGAGAAACCCTGGAAAAAAAAAAAAGAAAAAAGAAGAAAAGAAAAGAAAGAAAAAAGTCTCCTTTGTAAGCTTGCATGCAAGCAGGTAGGAGTGGTGGTAATGGTGGTGGTGGTGGTGGTGGTGTGTGTGTGTACACTGGTGATTAAATCAATGGTTGAAATATAGAGCATATCAGAGGTGACAAGTGACATAAAGGAAAAATTAGCAAGGAAGGAGGTCGAAGGTGGTGGAGGGTATGCCATTGAAGGTTTTGTTTTGTTTCTGCTGTCCACTGGCTCCTGTGTCTTCTCCAGGTCCACTCGCAAGCCTGTAAGAGGTTTCCTCAATTCACCACCTTCCAGACCGCCAGTCCCTTCCCCGTGCAGCTCAGAAAATTTGCTGGTTGAACGTGGATCACTGTCTTAGAGTTCATTGGTGTAGAAATAGTTTGCTTTTCAAAAGAGGTGTTCTTTGTACTGCCAAACAGCCCTTCCAAGGAGGAAGTGAGTGTTTATTCTCAGGGCGGGCTCTGTGCTCTCTATGGTCTTATGGAACCTGGTGCACACCGGCAGTTTTGAGTGGCGTGTCTGTGTGTGGGCCCATTGTGAGCAGACTTTATAGAAGAGATGAGAAATTGGAAATTAGAAGCCCAGAAATAATGCCCATGTCAGAAAAGGCGACGGGTGGAAGCAACGGGAAGGAATGAAGAAGAAACGACGGAGAAAGACAGAAACGGTGCCAATCGGCAACTTAAAAACTGGAGTGAGGCTAGGAAACCTAGACCTGCGGTGAGACGAGGCTTCAGGAGCTGGAGGAGGACTACAGAATGAGGAGGACCACAGGACAGGGCGGATGCAGTGCTGAAGCTAAGTAGGGGAATCCTAGTGGTAATAGCTCTGAAAGTCAGGGAGGACTCAGGGCTCCTCCAAGGAGCACATCTGTCCTCGTTCATCTCCACCGACCTTCCCCTCAGAGGGAGCACCCCTGCGAGAGCCCACGAGAGACAAACGTAGGCTCTCACAGAGGCAAGGCAAGGGGTAGTCTCTACCACTCAGCTAGGTCCCAGCCAGGCTCGCCCTTTCTCTCCCTTCTCTTTTGAACAGGGCCCAGCTGGGTTGCTGCAGACAGCTTCCAGCTCACCATGCAGCCCAGGCAGCCCTTGATCTTCTAATCCTCCTGTCGCATTCTCCTGGGTAGATGGTGCATGCACAGGTATGTGCCACCAAACTAGGCTCTTTTTGCCTTTTATTTTTGTAGTGTCGAGGAGTGAACCTTGAGGGCCCCCTGAGTGCCAGGCACATGCTCTCCCCCTGAGCTGTTTGTTTGGGACAGGGTCCTCCTGGTCCAGCCTCTGGGATCTAGGATTACATCACCACAACTGTAGAGACCTTTTATGTGACAGAAGTGTCCAGAAACTACCTTGGGTTCACGGTAGTACTTCCCAAACAGGTCCCTGCTCACTGAAGTTAGCAGCAGAGGCCAGACAAGAGAAAGGCAAATTTTTGGTAGGTTTCCAACTTTACTCATTTTCACACACAAATTCCTCCAAAGCAGAGACTCGAAAGCCAAGGACAAGGGCTCCTTCTGGAGAGCACTTTGTGTGATCACCGGAGTTTGTTCGGTGTCTCGCTGAGAAGGGCCAAGGGTCCTTGTCTATCTCTGGATGGGGGCTCCAAGAACACCTGCTCTTTGTCCCTTAGAAAAGGTGAAAAGACAGCAAATGATTGTAAGGCAACTAAGTGGCAAGTGACAGTCAGATCAGGGAACTGAGGTGACTGTGGGTATGACAATGACAAGACCTGAATGTCCACTCCCTCGTGCCCAGGGTCCCTCGTCCCTGTGCACTTCTCTCATGAAGACTCCAGTTAAGTCTGAGGTTCTGAAGATCTTGTACATCTTAGGGCCACCTGTGAGCACGGCCTGGGAGAGCTGGGACACACCTGCCACTGTCAGCCGTGACTTTTTTTCCGGTAGAGCAGTGTTTGGTTTCTTGAATTCTCACAAACACTTCAGGAGTGAAGGGAGACATAGATCGGGAAATGACTTAGCCCTGGATCCCTGCCATGGCCGGAGTTGGAACTTCACCATGCTTCGGATGTTTTGCTTGGACTTCCCCGCTCTACACCTGCCTGTCAGGTGGCACTCACGGAGGGGTGACCACAGGGCACAGAGAGGCATGGGGACACGGTGTGGTGATATTTAGGGTGGCTTTTTCCATTTTTCTCTCATGATGCAGTCCCCCAATTAAAAAAAGTGTTTTGTGTTGTTATATTTTTAAAATGGTAAATATAAATAATTTAAAAGAAGATATTTGTAAGGTGTTTCAGCTTTGATACCAACAAAATAAAAACCAGTGTAGTGTGATTATAAGATTAATACAGATGTATTACACCCATTTCCAGGTCTTTCCCATAAACCTGACCCAGAGCTTCTGTTGCTTGCTGCTTTTATTTTATTTCTTTAATGTCGTCTCTGTAAAGAGTATCTTGTCATTGATGTTAAGAAACCAAATACCTGAAGCTGTAAAAGCAGATCTCTCCCACCTTTCACTGCTTCTTTTTTTATATATATGAAAACAGATGTTTATTACAGAATATTAGAAAATTACTCAAGTGCTGCTTTAAATAAACAAAACCCACCACTATATATGAGAAAACCCGACAGCAACAGACATTTCAGCTGGAGAGGCAGATCTGCTCCTGGTGAATCACTTCTCGAAAGTTACCAAATATTTGAGTCCAAAGCGAATGTATGAATTGGCTTGACATGATTCAAAAAGTAAACTATAAATATAAGGGCAGTTGGAATAATGGCGATACTAGTTCATAACAGTCCATCCAGGACAATAGCCAGGGAGCTGTTCATATGTGTCCTGTCTGTGTGTGCATGCACACAGTCAAAATCAGGTCAAACCTAGGAAGTGGCATGTGCCCATACATGTGAAGACCCTGAAGAATGCCATTAAAAGAATGTAAAACATCCAGTACACATCTGTCTCAAGAACAGCACATTTCCAAAATTATGCATTTCTTTACAGGTAAACATTGGAGTATTAACCACTACAGACACCATAGGGATGACTCCAAAGCACACTGTGCTCTTCATCGCTTCTTTGGAGGTGGAAGGAGGGCAGGGGTTAGAACACTCTATCTTTTTCAAAACACATAGAGTTAACAATGCAAAGGGAACCTTGACAGGAAGCATTTGTTTTTATTTAATTTTTGTGGGGTTTTTTGGAAACATTGTTTCTTTTGTAGCCCTGGCTGACCTAGAACTCCGTAGACCAGGCTGGTCTCAAACTCGAGCTCTATCTGCATCTGCCTCCCCAATGCTGGGATTAAAGGTGTGCGCCACCTGACCTGACATACAATGTAGCATTTTCATTACTACACTGAGCATGTGTTTTCTCTATAGACATGTTCTGAGGAAGTCTCTCCTACAGCTGGATCTTGCTTAGGAAAGGGATCTGCGCCAGCCCTGGCCTCTGGAGCCCTATCTTTCAAAAGTGTTTGCAGAAGAGCGGACAGAGGGCTCATGGCTTTGTTTGTGGTACTGGGGACTGAACCTTAGGGCCTGATGTTTGAGAGGCAAGCATTCTACCCCTGAGCTATATCCCCCAGCCCTTCCAGTTCATGGTTTATGGACTACCAACTTCCAGTGTGTTTAGGCCAACTTGTTTCATAGGGAGTAGAAGATGTTAGAGAAGGCAGGTATCAGTCACCCAGATGAGTGTGAGGGGTAGAGACGGCAGGTATCAGATATGTGTGTGGAGGGGGAAAAACACCTGATATTGAGAGTTACCTGTGGTTATCTTGAGGATGGATGGTTGCAGGTTACTAGCATGGAGATGCTCTCATGGCTCAAACCCTCTTCCTCTACCATCAAGATATGTGCTCTCCATCAATGGAGGTGCGCTCCGGAGCGCCAAGAGATCCCAGAAGGAGACACAGATTATAGAAAGCTAGAACATCACAGTAAATGTCTTCAAAGTAAAAGAATTCCCAGTGAAAGCCAATGCCATAAAAACCCTAGTAAGCTGGAGAAGGTGTGATCCTTGAAGGTTTCTAGGAAGAAAAGCTGTGACGTCAACTTGCCTGGGTTAGGACAGCTAGATGATTCCTGAAGTACATTCCTGGGGCAATCTGGGAGTGTGTTTTCAGAAATGAGTGCAATGTGGGAGAAGACATGTCCTGAGTGGAAGTGGAACCTTTAAGTAGGCTGGGGTGTGAGTGGTACCTTCCAATAGATCAGGGGTGTGGGTGGTACCATCTGATAGGCTGGGGGGTGAGTGGCACCATCCGATAGGCTGGGGGTGTGGGTGGCACCATCCGATAGGCTGGGGGTGTATGTGGCACCATCCAGTAGGCTGGGGGGTGAGTGGCACCATCCCATACGCCGGGGGCCTGGATGGAGAAAAGGAGGCAGGGGCACAGTGCATCTCGGTCTCCCTGCCTCTCTGCCTCCTGGCTGTCTGGCTGTGGTGAAGTAAACAGCTTCCCCCAACACACATTCCCTTGCTGTCCTAATATTTTTGCTTTGCGTGTCTAGGGAACATTGGAAAGAAACTGCTGAGACTATGAGACAAATAAACCTTTTTGTCTTGTTTCTATCATAATGA
Source organism: Microtus ochrogaster (assembly GCF_000317375.1). Classification (NCBI taxonomy): domain Eukaryota; kingdom Metazoa; phylum Chordata; class Mammalia; order Rodentia; family Cricetidae; genus Microtus; species Microtus ochrogaster. The sequence continues at coordinate 1,434,217 of NW_004949127.1, read as the reverse complement.
AACGTGACTAACACAGAGGCCATCTGAGAAACCACAGACGAGCGGTCATCATTTACATTAGGTGAGATCTGTTCATCAGGCTTGCACACCGGGGCTCAAGTAATCCCCCTGCCTCAGCCTCCCAAGTAGCTGGGATTACCACTTTACGCAGCCGTGCTCTACTTGGTGCCCTGGTTTTACGGATCACAGCGGCAGAGGCAGTGCAGTCTGTCTGTGGTCCTGAAGGCTCCCAGGCCCGTTTCATGCTGCAATCCATGGAAGAGAGGGAGGCAGGGACTCAGTTTAGGATAACGACTTGACCTTTATCTGGAGATGACATTGGCAGGGTCACAGTGACATCTGATTGGATTCAAGGAAAACCATCTTCATACAGCTTTCACTTTCTGGAACAAGCCGCCCCAGGAGCTGGGTGCTGAGAATGATTTCTGCGATCCTCTGACCTCTTTCGATCACACTGTGTTTTTGCATGTGTAAACATGAAGAGTTTTTCCTAGTTACAATTACGCCTTTGAAAGACGGTCTCCTACAATCGTCCCCTTATTTTGGACTGTTTTCAATAAAAGAAACCAGAGAGACTCACGACTTCAAAGTGTGGAAAAGACTCAGACCTTTTGTTAACTTCTCTAAGGCTTGGGCTAAAAGAATCGGTGCCCTTTGCTCGTCATTTCTTATGCAGCGGCCTTGCTAAGAGCTGTTTATGTTTTTACTTAGTCACCATGCTGATGGTGGACCCTGGACACTGTGCACGCTACTCAAGAGACCTTCACGGTTTTCCTGCATGTGCTGGAATGATGGGGCACCCTTGGCTGCTGCTTAAGAAAATGCAGCTACAGTGGCAGAATAGAGAAAGCTGTGTTGCAGTGGAGAGTCACTTCCAACCTGTGACCAACACGCAGGTGTCGGCCTTGGTCTGTCTGCACCGCAAGGAAAACCAAGCATTTTGGCCTTTGGGATGGTCAAATTGTGTCTCCCACGATCAATGCTCCCCGGAGATGACCGACATGAAGCAGTAAGGCTCCGTGTCTTCTTCGATTGTTTAGACACAGGAGAGCGATGAGAGAAAGTCACTTACATGTGGCAAAAATGACTTTGAGGTGGCCCTCTGCCTCTGCCTCTGCCTTTGCTCCTCTCTTCCTCTTTGGTCTTGTAAAAGCTAGGGGGTGCTTTTTCTACCTTTGAGACACTCGAGGAACACACACACACTTTTTAAACCAGTGCTGGTAATTTATCCTTGTCTTGGATGCCTTATAAACTGGAAAGTCCTAAAAGATGCCATCAGCAGCTTAGAACTCTATTTGTATGAAAAGGTACAAACAATTCAGAACAGACATCAATTAGAAAACCTGCATAGTAATTGACAAGGCAGTAGTTAATTATATTGTTATTTTTATTGTTATTGTTATTATTATTATTATTATTATTGAGACAGGGTCTTGTCTCAAAATTGCTATGTAGCTGAGAATGACCTTAAAATTTTAATCCTCCTCCCTCCACTTCCCAAGGGCTAGGATTACAGGATTATGCTGTGTCTATGTAGTACTGAGGAACAAATCTAGTATCCCCTGTATGCTACACAATCACTCTACCAACAGAATATAAAAATATATTTTTATAGTGCTGGGAATTGACCCAGGGCCTTCTGTCTACTAAAGACTCTATTGTTGAGCTACACACCTAACATCAATGATTACCCCTCTCCTCTCTCTCTCTCTCTCTCTCTCTCTCTCTCTCTCTCTCTCTTTCTCCATCTGAGTCAGGGTTTCTCTGTGTAATAGCTCTGGCTGTCCTAAAACTTACTCTGTAGATGAGGCTGACCCCGAACTTGCAGAAATCTGCTTGTTTCTGCCTCCTGAGTGTTAGGATCAAAAGTGCACAAGCCACCATGCCCGACTTGCCAGTGATTACTGTGATAAAATTACATAATATCTGTATTTGGGGAAGGGCTCTAAAGATTGTCCCCACAGGCTATCTCATGCTAAGCAGACTATCACTGGCTCTACACTAGTATCTTGTCCAGATTATTGCTGTTGTTGTTTAGTCAAGGTTTTACTATGTAGACCTAGCTCGCCTGGTACTGACTGATGTAGACCAGGCTGGCCTAGAGCCCACCGAACTCTGTCGTCTGCCTCCCAAGTGCTGGGATTAAAGGCTTGCACTGTCATGCTTGGCCTCATCCACATTCTTAAACAGGTTAGTTTTGATTTGTGGAGTGTGAAAAATCAATCATTGACTTCACTAACTTGTAAAGACAAACAGACAAACTTGCAAAAGCAAAACAAGAAGCCTCTCCCTCTCCCCTACTTCCGGGATTGACTTTGATAAAAGGAGAAGAGGCCTGTCTCCCAGTGCCTATTCCTGCCAGTTTCTGCAGTGTGCCCGCCTTCTCTCTGCTGATGAGTGCTTTTGACTTCCAGCGACCTTGTGAAGATCTGGCTGTGGGACCTGAGGGACAGTGGTGTCTTAGTTTCCCTTTGGGATCCAATTCGTCCTCACTGCAACCATTCTGGGTGGACACTAAGCAAATGCCCGTTGTCTGAAGTCTCTAAAGCATTCCTTCCCGAGGCTCTCTGCAAGTGTGCTTGTTATTTATTAAGCGCCCACAGTGGATCAGAGAGTCAATGAATTTCAGAGCTGGAAGGATTTTAGAGGTGACCTGGCCCAACCCCTTCATTTTATAAACAAGGAAGTTGGGATCCAGAGACAGGGCCCTGCCCAAGGTCAGCTTGAGGACTCTGGAGCTGACAATGAAATGCTCCGTCTGGTCTCTGTCCCAGCTGCAGCCAAGTATTTATCTCTCTAGAAGTTCATAATCTAATTATCCCAAATACTTGTAGCTGAAGGCATTAGCAAAATCGGAGGGATGATGGTGGAATCTATATGCGTGTTTAAGAGAAAACTGATAGAAAGGGGGAAAGTGAATATCTTTACATATTTTTTAAAATTGATTTGACTTCATTTCTTTATTTATAGTGTATTATTTTCCTAAATGAGATATAGAAACTCTGAAAGGACAAAATGGAACAAGCAAGAAAACCTTGAAAACAGACTAATAAAAAGTTTCAAAAAGCAAAATAAGGAGCCAGGGTAGAGTGAGACTAGGGTAGAACATGCCGCAGCCCTACAGACGGTCCATGGGATGGGTGCGTGGGTGAAGGCACTTGCCACCAAGCCCAATGGCTACACAGTACACAGCTCTCAGACGAAGAACCAGTGGGTCTGGAAAAGCCCAACTCCTTTTCCTAATGAGGCCAAAAGAGGAAGTTCTCTCTCGAGAACTCCTGTACCTTGAAGCAAAGAAGATAAACTGGGGTTGGAATGATAGCCTTTCTGAGGACTGGGACCGTCCTGGTCACCTCCCTCACAGAGAATGGGAACAGAGACATTTCAAGTCACATCACCTCCTGAGTTCCACACCTGGGGAGGGGGGAAGAGGGAAACCAGAAGGCCCCACCTGGGAGAAGGAAGATACATTCAGGTCAGGCACAGACTCCTACACCTCCGAGCGAGTTTCCTGACGTCAAAGTCAGGCTAGATCTGGGCTACCTTCCAAAGAGCTGCTTGTCCTGACTGGCTGGCAGAATTGGTTAAAAGACACAGAAATGATTTTCCTGGAAAAGTTGAGGAGTTCATGTGTCCTTGGGGGAGGTTGAGTTTCAGTGCTTGGGAACAGAGGGACAGGAAAGACAGGTGAGTGGAGGGACAGCAGAGCCACTTCCTACTGAGATGCAAAAGATCTTAGGGTCCTTTTAACCTAAAACCAAAGTTCTTTGTACCTTAGGCTCTTTCTCCAGGTTGGTCATCTGGTCTACCCAGGAAGATGTTCTTGAGAACAGTCAGTTGGAACTTGGCCCAGCTCAAAACTGGGATGCTATTCTACCGCACAAGGGGAAAGAAATGTGTATGCACACACAAGGTAATGTTTCCAGTTCATGGCTTTGCTCTCTATTAAATACCTACCACATAAGCATGGGAGGAAAACTCAGAAAGCAGGCCTTTAGGGAGCAGAGGAGAAACAGAGGGCTATCTGATCCATCCAAATGTTTCCATCCATTTTTGTTTCTAGGCAATAATCTTAAATACCAATAAAAGTCAGCAGGAAGCCGGGTGGTGGTGCATATTGAGGCCAGCCTAGTCTACAGGGTGAGTCCCAGGATAGCTAGGGTTATTACACAGAGAAAGCCTACCTTGAAAAACAAACAAACAGGGCTGGAGAGATGGCTCAGTGGTTAAGAGCAGTGTCTGCTCTTCCAGAGGTCCTGAGTTCAATTCCCAGCAACCACATGGTGGCTCACAACCATCTGTAATGAGGTCTGGTGCCCTCTTCTGGCCTGCAAGCATACACACAAACAGAATATTGTATACATAATAAGTAAATAAATAAATATTTTTAAAAAAGAAAAACAAACAAACAAATAAAAACAAACAAGCAAAAAGTCAACATGAAAAGCTGGAGGACCACGTTGCTCCGCAGCACAGGGTGTGGGATTTGCCTCTTCAGTGCTTTGCAAGCCTACCATCTGACGAACTCGCCTTCCCCAAGACAGGTGTGTCAACACGACTGTTGCTGCTCGCGGTGTTTCTGGAATTCCTTTGGTGCCATCATTGTCTCAGCCTCTGACACTGATCTCATGTGTAATGAGGTGGGCAAGTGTGCCTTCTTCCCATGTGGCTTTGACACGTGGAAACCCAACAGAACCATGCAGGGGGCAGCTGAGAGAACTGAGATGAGCCAACTCACAAGCTGAACAATATTTTATTTACTTGTTTTTTCTGACAACACTACGTAGCCTTGGCTAGCCTGGAACTCACTGTGTAGACCAGGTGGCCTTGAAGACACCTGCCTCTGGCTCTTGAGTGCTGGAATTTAAGGTATGCACCACCATGCCTGGCTGGATGATACTATCTTTGGTTGAAGCCTTGTCAGGTTCAAAATGTAATGAATTTCCTTATGCCACTGATGCATTTTGATGAAGACGTATCTTTATGGAAGAGAAATTTACCTTCATTATTCCCAAGAAATACTTCAGTGTGGAATGGGAAATGGCTTCAACAGGACTATTTTATTCTGGGTCTTCTGGCTTCTGATTACCCTCCTGAAGGCCCGAGCTGATTAACAAGCAGCATGAGAATTCCATTCTCATTGTCTGGCAAAGCAAAGAACAGTCCATTCAGATGTAAGGTGGCTCCTCACTAGCCAATTCAGCCAAATGCCACCACGTCTCTTTCACCTTGAGATGGGAGGAATGCTTTTGCCTTGGCATTCACTGCTCAATTATACTCCACTTTCCATTGGTTCAGCTTGAACACTCCTCCATCTGATAACACAAGAGAGAAAATTAGATAACTCTTTATCTTAGCTTTTTTTTTTTTTTTTTTCCCAAGACAGGGTTTCTCTGTGGCTTTGGAGCCTGTCCTGGAACTAGCTCTTGTAGACCAGGCTGGTCTCGAACTCACAGAGATCCGCCTGCCTCTGCCTCCCGAGTGCTGGGATTAAAGGCGTGCGCCACCACCGCCCGGCTTTGTTCTTTTTTTTTATTGTTTTTTTTTGTTTGGTTTTAAAGATGTCCTGTCTTCTGTGGTCTGTGTTGTCACCTTCAGATAGGGAGGGTCTCTTAGTGAACCAGACTGCAGTGGTTCTAGTTCTAGAACTGTCCTCAGTTCCTCAGACAGACTGGGCAGCTAGCTCTGTGGAGGCAGGCTCAGGGCCCCATGCTACAGAACAAGCATTTTTAGCCATTGAGCTTTAAAGAGGAAGAGACCAAGCCAAGTGGGCTGGTATCTCAATGGCTATTGGCTGAAGGAGCTCCCGCAGCACCTCCCCCTTTTGTTTAGTAAGTTGGTGCTGCCAGGAGCAGACATGTTTTGTTGTCATAAAAAAAGAGCCTAGGTTATTAAAACATCTTAAATGTCATATTCTATAGATCTCTGAAGTATTTGAAGATGACCTGTCTATTTAAAATATACCTTTGTCTGACCTTGAAAACACACCTAGTGTGACTGCAAGTTCGATTATACTAGATGACTAATTACTAACCTCTACTCAGTCGGAAGAGCATGAGACTCTTAATCCTGGGGTGTTGGTTCATGCCCCACACTGGGTGCCAAATGAAGCATGATTAATAAAAACTCAGAGACAGATAATGAGGTTCAACCTGAAGACCAAAAAGCAAAGCAGCCAGCCACTGGCTCTTACCTCAACCTCAGTCTGAAAAGGTGATCCTGCATCCAGGTACCTCAGAATGAGACTGTGCCCGAGAGCTGTCTCCTCCCATCATATACTCCTCTCTAGTTCTGGGATTAAGGGTGTGCACCACCACCACCTGGTTTCTAAGGCAACTAGTGTGGCTACTGGGATTAAAGGTGTGTGTTATTGCTGGCTGGTCTGTAAGGCTGGCCAGTGTGACTGTTTTACTCTCTGATCCTCAGACAAGATTTATCTATTAAAATACAAATGAAATGCCACTACAGGGGGAGGCGTTTTTAATAGGCCTCATGCTAACTGATGACATACTTAGCTCTGGGTTGGTGAAACTAGTGGTCTGCTAAGTTAATAGATTCCACAAGCTTTTATCCATTCATCAGAGGGTGTTAGTTCTGACAGAAGTGGGCACCAAGTTGGTCACTGGTATAATTGTTACTTAATTGGTCAACCGTGAACTCCCTTTCTGCAGTGAATAGATATGTGTGTTGTGTTGCGTTTTCTCCCCAGGAAATTCAGTAGCACAAGATAGCAACACTGAGGGCTTAGTAGCTAAATAGATCTGGGGCCTTTGCTGTCCCCCTGTTTCCCCTGCAGGACAACAGAGGAGTCAATTTTGTGACTGTTTTGATTGGTTTTCTTTAGTGTCAGCCACGACAAATGCCTGTAGAAAAAACGAGGGGATGTCTGGTCAGCTTGTCCCATCTTCCTAGCCAGAAGATAATGCTGCAGCAAGGCTCTCTCTCTCTCTCTCTCTCTCTCTCTCTCTCTCTCTCTCTCTCTCTCTCGGGATTCAGGGTCTGGGAAGGGTTTTCCTGGGCCTTGATAGTGTAATTCGCGTATTTCTGACCTTCATAAATTTACTATTCAACTCATGGGTTGACGCCGCCTCTTCACCGCCTCTTTCCGGGTGACTCTTGTTCGTGTCAAGCTGACAGAAACTAATTGGCACCTTTACCTAATCAGTTTGGGAAGCTTGATGACAAAATAATTATCCGAAAGCATTTGGAACTGGAAAAAAAAAAAGAAACTAAAAAGATGTGCAGTGGGGTAAATTAGAGTTTCGTGTTTGGAGTGAGAAAAATCCAACGGTCGAAGCACAGCGTGAGGGAAAGCTGACCTGGGTCCTGGTCGTGTGGGTTTAGTTGTCCAGTCACAGGAGGCCATGTCTGAGAAATGTTGAGGTAGAGAAAAGCACGCAGATGGTGTGGATTGCTAGTAGCAGGGATGCAGAGCTGGAAGAGGTGACTAGGGACGAAGTGAAGACTCCCATTGGTTGAAGGCCTGTCGTGAAGAGGAGTGATGGCCTTACTGTAGAAACGACTAGGCACAAGACAGGGACCATCTGTCAGGGTCACCGAGGCAGGGGTTCCTGTATGGGGGAGGAAGGTCGATTAGAATCCCTTGGATGTCCCTCAGCCGTTCTTTTTTTCCACCATGGGTGTGTTTGGTTTAGTAATTCTGTCAGTAGACGTTTTAGCCAAGTGGTTATCTCCTGCGGTTGGGGAAAAAAAAGACAGTTCTCTCATTTCTAGTGATCTTTATAAAGTCCCGTGTCATGTGACTTGTCGATTTTTACACACGAGGTTACTCAGGAACTTGGTAAGAATAAGATCCAGCCCGTGGATTCTTTTGCTTAGCTATGTATTCTCCCAGCCCTGAGCACTTGCCCATCATGGGTCAGGTTGTGGAAGAGACTCCTGGATTTCTACCTGTCCAGTGCCTACTCTCTCCTTGCTTGTAAGAGAAATGCCAAGTTTCACCTGGGTTCATGGCCACCTGCTAAAGATAATGCATTTCTCAAGATTTCATACATATAGGAATATGAATATATATTCAATTGCACTCAGTCATCCTGGAGTAATAGGAACGAACGCTGCTTGTTTCTGAGGGACTCTGGGAAAACACTACCAGGTTTCTCTGTTCCCTCCTCCTCCCCCTTCCTCCCCTCCCCCACCCCACTCTTTCCCTCTCCTTCCCTTTCTCGTGGATCTAGACAGACACCGGGAACTATGATATGGAAACCATGGGTCCAGGATGCTGGAGTCTAGCTTTCTGAAATGTGTGCCACTTATCACCTCTAGAGTAAATCTTTTACAAGGTAAATAAAAGAGAGAGAGAGAGAGAAAGAAAGAGAGAGAGAGCTTTGTCTCATCTAAGCCAATGTTGTTTATAATGTTGTTTGTTTTGTAAAGTTGAACCAGTGTTGATTGACAGCTTGATCTTTCTTTCACCCATAAGTACTTGCAATGGTACTTATGACAAGATGTAGAATCCAGGGCAGATCCCTAGGCATGCTTGTGAGGGAGTCTAGGTCAGGTTGATTGCGGTGGGTTAGGTTTGGGTTGGGGTGGCGCCGTTCCATTGTTTGGGGTCTTAGATTGAGTACAAAGGAAAAGGCTGGAAAATTCACTCCTCTGCTTTCTTACTGTGGACACAGTGTGACCCGCTGCCTCATTTTCCTGTCCCCTCTCTGCTCCCATGGACTGTGTCCCCTCCAACTGTCAGCCAAAGGACCCTGGTGGTCATAGAGGTGCCATGTGTTCTGAAGCTGGGGCTTTTGCTTCCTGGTGTCTCTCATCACAGAGGGATACCTAAGGGTCTTCAGTGTGTCTGTTCCCAGCGTTAACACAATGGCACAGCTGCTCCTGTCATGTGTGTGGTGCGATTTGCGTCAGGAGATAAGATGAACAAGCCTCCCGGAGAGTCCTAACTCAGACGTTAAGAGAAAAGGATCCTTTTGCCGCTCCCCCCTCTCTCTCACACAACATGGGCAATTACGGTGCTCTTCTCCATCTTCCCAGCTTTAACTCATCCTTGAATCCACTCTAGACATCGGCTTATCCCTTTTCCACACAATTCATCACAACCAGGCTTCAGCCGGCTGCCATTCGTGCAAGGGCCAGGATTTCAGGGAACTCAGGAAGCGTCTAATCTCCTCCCCATATTTTCAAGACAAAGAGCAAATAAGATGTTCCCATCTGAGTGTGCACATCACACCGAAAGCCAGACGGAAGACATCATCCTCGCTGGGCAAGCACTCGACTATTGAGCAACACCCCTGTCCCCAGTAGCAGATGTTTCGATTCACAGGTGTGAATTCCAGCCACAGTGGTCGCTTGTGTCCTCTCTGACTGCTCACCAGGGGCACACTTGTTATACTGGCACTGGGTAACGCTCATATGTCTTCCATACCTTTATGAAATTAGAATTGAGAAAGGGTGGTAGACGGGCAAGTCTTGTTTCTGAGGCCGTGAGTCACCTGGGAACGAACGTTCTGACGATCTTACACAGTTGACAGATTTATGGCATTAGAGAACCTTGATCTAAAATGCCAAGGTCCCAACAAGTATTTCTTTTAAAAACTCATTTCACTTTGGAGAAAAACAAAATAAAACATGTGCTTTAATGATATGTCATATGAGAAAATTGGTTTTTTTTTTGGATATTGTTTATAGATAAATTGTTTATTTCAAAGACAACCCAAAGTTTCCACTAGAAAATTCACCCTGAGCTGTGAGCGGACTGAACACGGTTTCGTGCGAGCGCCTGGTGTGGCCCCGACGTCTCCCTCTGCCTCATTCACCTCCACTCACGTTTCCTTTAACGCTTCAAGACATATCTTAAGATATTTAGAGACTCGTTTGTAATGAGACACCCAAGGAAATTAACAGAGATGCAGAAAGCAAGACCCCACAGTAGGGCACTTGGCGTGTTCGGTTCTTTAACCGGGAGAAGCAACCTGGAAACAAAGTCTGACTTCTTTTCTTCTTGCCTCTCTCCTCAAACGCTCCAAAGGGCGGTGACCACAGCTCAACTCCCTTAGCTCACTGAGAAGTTCTTCCAGAAGGATCAGCTGTTGCTCCTTCAAACAGGAAAGCAGATCCTGACCTTGAGCTGAATGAACATGGTACCAGACTATACGGTGCTTGGAGCTCATGCCTCCATGAAAACCACGAAGAAGGAATGTAAGCTTTAACACGTCACCGGGCTGTTGTGCGCTCCCTGTCTGTTCTCGAACGTCACGCATTGGTGCGCCAGGTCTCCCATTAACGTCAGTTCGTTTCAGTAGACTCAGTCATCGAACCTTAAGGGGCAGAGAGGCCAGTTACCCACTTTCCTGTTACAGAGTCGTAGAGTCCTTGGTGCCAACAGAAATGAGAGCAAGCCCAGTACCCGTGGCACAGGGGCTCCAGTCTGCAGAAGGGAGAGGGCTCTCAGTCCCAACAGAAGGAAACAGAGCCTTCCACTGGTTTGTAATTAACTAATTTATTCTATCTTATGTGTTTGAGTGTTTTGCCTACATCTATCTCTGTGTACATGATGTGTGTGCCTTGAGCTCTCAGAGACAAGAAGAGCGTAGCAGATCCTCTAGAACTGGTATTCCAGATGGTTCCGAGTTGCCCTGTGGGTGCTGGGAACGAAACTCTTATCCTCTGCAAGAGCAGCCAGTGCCTTTAATTGCTGTGCCCTTTCCTCACTTCCATTGATAATTGTGCTCCAGGTCTCCACTGCGCAAGGCAGGAAATCTACCTCTGAGCTAAACCCCAGCCTTCCAGTTCTCTCCTGTAAGTCTGACTACTGGGCTACGATTCTCATAAGAAAACCTAAGATCATTAGAGCAGCATGGCTTTATGGTTCAATGCGTCCAGAAGAATGTCCTGCCGTGGGGGATGCACACTAAAGCCCTGCACGAGCTACCCAGAAAATATGAAGTGTGCCGGGGTGTCAGAAGAGGAACCTTTAGTTTGTATTTGACATCACCTGGTGTCACTTTGGACCAGTCGGGTCTCATTGGACATGGCCTTTGGATCAATCAGACCTCACACGGCTCTAGTTTGGTAAATCTGGTGAGAAAGCAACCCCAATTCTCGAAAGCGGTCATGGTTGTTAAAGGAAGGTCGTTCTCAGCACCAGAAATGTTTCATCTTTGATACAACACCAGGCTGGTAGAACAAAAGAACTGGGCAGATACAAGGACACTCACTGCCAGAAGCTATCTTACGTTGAGTCCGTACCAAACAAATCCTCACCGGGGCCAAGTTTAATGCGAACGTCTCTGAAATTCTGCTGACTCAAGAATCCCTGTCACAGAAGTCTGCTGACACTGAGTTAATCTCTCCGCCCTACTGAATTATCCACCTCCATCCTGCCCCTCCCAGGTGACTCCACCTAGGAGAATCCCCGGATAAGGCCTCACCGAGCTTTCTCCTGCTTACTATTCTTGCTTGTGTTGTTACTAGCTTTTTGTTTTGCAATTGATTAATTAATTTGAGACAGGGTCTCACTGTGTCCCTGTCTGACTTGGGGCTCACTATGTAGATGAGGCTGACCTTGAACTCATGGAGATCCAGTGGCCTCTCTCTCCAGAGTGCTGGGCTCTAAGGCATGAGAAGTCATGCCTGGCATGCTCCTGCCTATGAGCAAGATTTTTTACAGGAGTACCTCCATCCATTTAGCTGCTGCTTCTTCTCTGACAATCTCGGCTCCTGTGTCAGGGAGAAGATCAGAAGTATTACAGACTAGCTGGGTACAGAATGGAATCAGGAAGAGGAAACTGAAAAGGGTTTTAGCCTGGGTGTTAGGATTCGTAAAAGTTCCCCTGGTGGTTACTAAATGTGTGTCAGGTGGGGTGGGCAGAGCCATTGAGAGCTACAGCTAAACTTTTAAATCTGGGCTCCCTTCATTCTCAACCACAGATGTGCAATTAGTTCAATTAGCCATCACTAATTGAGCCCCGGCTGGTCCAAGCACTCTGAGAAGTGCTCTACACACATGACGTCACTGTATCCTCACCACAACTGGATGTCAGGCCCTGGCGATAAACTTCTCCATCAGTCCGGTAACAGCAACTAGAAATTGAACGTCACTATTGTTCTAGCCACCTCCGTAGGTTGTGGAGGAGGAAGACACGGTCGTGCCCTGGGAAAGGCAAGCATCTCAGATGAGATGATAACAGGATTCTTTACAGCCACAACAGAATGCAGCCGGCTGCTGGCAAGGCAGAGCGAGCTAAGGTCAAAGGGGAAAGGATATACATGGGAGTACCCAGGGAGGTGACGTGTGTGTGTGTGTGTGTGTGTGTGTGTGTGTGTGTGTGTGTGTGTGTTGCAGCCTATGTGTTCCAATCTGTACAAATGGTGGGAAACGCTTTAGGAACGTAGCTACTGACTCAGTATGGGGGAGCAAGGGTGAGCGTGTTCCTGCTGTGCACATTGTGAAACAGTGCATGTCAGAATTCTTTCTGCTGGACAGTTGCTACTAAGTATCAACCGGGATATCTCTGATGGGCCTCCTAGACAGGAAAGATTCCACCCCTCAGAGGTGTTGGGAATGGAATGTTCTAGATTGAATGACAGGAATGAGCACAGCGAGGAGCAGAGAGAGAATTCAGACTTGTTCAAGCAAGAACATAGTCTAGTTTTGGAAATGGTGACACCCACAAAGAGCAGAGGAGAGGGTGCTCAGTCTGAACCTTCTGTGTAAATTCCGATGGACTCTGACACATAGTAGGGCCACAGACACGTAGTAGGGCCACAGAAAAAGTCAATACCGTCCTTCCTCCTAACTGGCATCTCAAATACAGTTCAAACTGCTGACATTGAGGGCTCTCTGCAAAGCCAGTCTAAGGTGAGTATTCAGAGACAAAAGAGGGTCAGAAAGTTAAAAGGGTTGAAAGGACACACAATTATCGAGTGTTTGGGCCATAAGAAGAACTGAGGGATGGTTCCAAGATGGCGACTGGGAGGATGCAGAACGGATGGTGTGGCTGCAGAAACGAGGAATGAGGAACCGAGGACAGGCTTGCAGAGCCTGCGCACTGTCTGCACAGGTGTGGGAGTTGCAGCAGCTGGGATGGTGAGAGAAGCAGGCCTGCTGATGATATTGTATCTAGGCTAGCACCAGCCTCTCTTCCATTACTCCCTATCTACTGACTGCACAACACAGGCTCACAGGCTCCCTTGCTCGTCCCCTCCTGGAGGCTGCACAGCGTTGATTTTGCTCCGCAGTGATCTCTGAGATCATGGCTCTCCTACAGCTCACTGAAGTACTATGAAATCTGATTTGAATATCTGTGGAGACGCGGGCCGGTCTTTAAGGCTGGGCCTGCATGGGAGCGTCAAACCGCACCGGTTCTCGCATTTCTGTTTGGGACTTCCCTCTTAGGTGGAGGAAACTCTGAACCAGTGCGGTTCCTTTACTGGCTTTCAAAACCAGAATACTTTGGCAAAAGTATACTTGGGTCAAAAGAATGTGGCAGATATCTGTAAACCCTCAGAATAGGCCTGGCCGCATGAGGAAGCCCAGCTGAATGTCAAGACATGTCCTTGATGTCTGTGTGACTGACTGTGGTCGAGTTCCCCAGCAGAGTGTGAGGAACGTGCTGGAAGTTAGACTATTAATATTCTGTTTTCCAGTCCAGGGATGGAGCCGTAGGACCTGAGCACCCAGGCAAGAACTCTACCAGCCCCATTCTGTGTGTTCTTGCTGCGGGCAGAAGTCCCAACCCGAGGGCTCGTGTGGTGTGCCTTGAAAAAACTCTTAAAGCGCAAATGCTAGCAGGGAATGGAGATCTACTTTCTGCTTTTTCTTTCTTCTGAAACCTTACACCCTCTGAATTGCATCTTTTAATCCTAGAGCACATTAAAATTTTTTTTCTGGGTACAGATTGTTCCAATTAAATTCTCAAATGTCAAAAGTTTCTTAAAATAAAACTCCTTAAAATAAACCAAATCAGCCTTTCTGGATCTCAGCCAACATAAATCAAAGTACCTAAGCAGATGGGAGTCTGTAAACTAAGGTGAGAGCGGTTGTTTATAGCACAGGGCCTTCTGGGAAAAGCAGAAGGCTGAGCTCCGGCCATTTTTCCTTTTCAAATTGTTTTTATGAAACGCAGGCTAACATCCTAATAAACAGCCAAAACGCGCTTCCCGTGGCTCCCGCTCACAAGCTGAGACCTCCAGGATATGCCTGGGACGCTCTGAAAAAAGAAACTGTGGTCCAGTTAGCGAAGCAGCTGGCTTTATTTGGAGCAAGAGGGATGAACACAGGCACAGGGCTGTGGAGCATCACATCCTCAGGCTGGAGCAGCCAGGATGAGGCCATCAGCAGGATGCAACCTGCCCTGGCCCTGCACGGCTGGATCGGCCTCTGGCACTTGGCTGGTTCTGGAAAAAGAAAAGGAGCAGTTGTTGGAAACGCATGACCTCCTGCTTCAGAACTGGCCACAGCTTGAGAACAAACCTTTCTGGAACCTGAGTAGCTGCACCGGTCCCCAGGACAATCAATGCTGCCAAGATGGAAGAGAGCTATCTAACAGACTGGGGGGGGGGGGGCGCATTATATCTCTTCCCCGCTCAGCTGGCTGGGGACTCTGCGAGCTGTCAGCACCAATATGGGAGAAGTAGGGTGGGAAATGGCCCAGGCCAAGGTCAGACAGAAAAAAGAGCAGCATAAACTTCCAAGCCTGGGCTGCGGAGCCAACAGCATTTCAGGACACTTGGCAAGGTCCGTATGGAGTCAACAGGCAGAGATGCCAGGATGCTACAGGAGCACTTGGTGGGTAACTCAGGAGCCGAGCTGGCAAGACCAGGAAAGAGGCCAGCCAAGGAACAGAGAGCGTCTCCTCTTAGGCGTTGACATCAGTCGGTGAAGGAAGCCCCTGTGTCCGCTCTGACTGTGAAATTACTGGGCTAATACCCCCACGGAGCTGGCCTGCCTGCTTGTCAGAGCACGGGGTCCTCAAGTGTTTGTCTTCTTATGTGACCCTGTGTGATGTTTTAGTGGCTGTCTCTCCTGGGCCGGAAACAGTGTAGGGGTTCATGGTCAGCCCTAAGCGTGTGCCTTTACAGGAAGGAGAGACAAGAGGCACACAGCAGGAAAGTGGAGGGAGGGATAGGAAGCCACGGAGGATTCTCCTTGTTTCTGTCCCCTTCTGGCCTCTCCGCAGGCTTGCTAGTGGCAGTGGGCGTGGCTTGCCGATGGCAGTGGGAGTGGCAGATCTGGACAGCACCGGAGACTGACCTTTGTGGGGGTCGTGTAAGGGCACGTGGTTTTGAAGCCTGAAACCGTAACGTGTGTGGAAAGCAGCCACCTTCATTTTGTGCTGTTTCGTTCCTCGCTGGGAAATCTTCCTTCTTTCCATGGTTTGCGGTGCAGACAAGCTGTAACCTGAAAGTGCGATTCTCAGCGATGATGCTGAAGTAAAAAAATGCCAAGAAGACACTCAGTAGGGATGAGTCGTGCTGTAAAGAACAGTCTAGGGGAACAGGTTCGCCCAAGGCTTGGGTTTATTCAGCAGGCTTTCACTAAAGCAGGATGAAACACTGAAGAAAGAAAGAAAGCCAAACCATACCCTACAGAGGGAATCTTATGGGAGACACGGGAGGGCACTGGGAAGGAAAGATTTTAAGAAGCCTGCAGCCTGGACACAAAGACCTCTGTCTGCTGCATTGGTTCCTGCTGCATTGGTGCCCACTGCATTAGAGCCAATTGCATTGGTCCCCACATAGTTGCAGATGTGAGGTGGCAGTCTGCCCGATGGGAGCTGAGGGCTGAAAAGGTGACCTGCAGAGTGACTGTGGACTATTAGCCTAGAGGAGGGGGTGGAGGATCTCACACTCGGTGTCCTTCTGACTTACCTGGTAGAGAAGCCCTGAAGAGCCACAGTAGATTTTGCTTTTTAAAGCCTCCTGGGTGGGGTCTGTGTTGGTGGCTTCTGGGCTACATTTCTGAACAGGAAGGGCACATGTTAGAGGGAAGCCCCAGGGTAGGGACCCCCTTCCAGAACTCTACCTTCCCCACTGGGTTTTTCTTGTGTACCATACACACCTATGTTGGGGCTGGAGAGACGGCTTAGCAGTTAGGAGCACTGGATGTTCTTCCAGAGGACCCAGGTTTGAATCCCAGCACCCACACGGCAGATCACAAGCATTTGTAACTTCCAGGAATGGAATCTCTGCAGGCACTATAGGCATGCGAGGCCCCAGCATGCAGGCGGGCAGAGCACCCCTGCGATGCACAAGCATGCAGGCTGGCAGAGCGCCCATGCTGTACGCAAGCAAGAAGGCGGGCAGAGCGCCCATGCATATAAAATAAAATTAAGGGCAAAAAATAAATAAATTCATACACGTTTGCATTTTTCTTGAGTGTTTTGGCTTGTGAGGAAGAAAGGGCCATTTAACCTGGCTCAGATGCTGAGGTTTATGGTGAAGAAAATGCAAAACAACTGAGGGTAATGGAAACTTCCAGAAAACAAAATCTGTGAACTAGTTAGGCTTCTAGGACCCAAGAATTAGAGCAGGTCAAGGGACCTAAGGGTCAGACACTGGCTTCAGAAGCCTTTCTTCTGTCCCCACACACCTCTGCCATCTTCTGCCTGCTCTGCCTTTCTGGAGCACCTCCTGACTGGAAGCCCCGCTTCCTAGAGCAGGTACTGTGTGTCAACTAGGGGTCTCCTGGGACCAATAGGACTGCCCCATCTTTTGAGTCACCTGGGGCCAGCAGGTCTGGGTGGGCCACATGGCCCGGTTCCACAGTTGGGCAGCAGGTGCTGCCTTCCTGGAAGGGCCCTTTTAGTGAGGGGAGGGGTGTGGTCTTTGAGTCCTCCAGGAAGCCAGACCTGGCTGAGATCCAGGCTTCTGTGCTCCCTTGAGAGTTTGCTTGATCTTGCTTACTCTCTGAGGCAAAAAATATCTTTCTTTAGAAAATTATTGGGAGCCTTCCTATTTGGAAACTTCCGGCATGTCATAATGGTGTGGAGGAGGGGTCATTCTGCAGTTAACGAAGTGGTGGTGTTTTCCCAAGCCTTCCATTCAGGGTGGAGAATATGGAGGAAACTAAGCCCACAGGCATCCCTTGTACTTTGTGGGCTGATAGCTCAGGGTCAGCTGGTTCCTGCATCTCACCAGGGCCACAGGGTGCGAGGCCTACAGCCACTGGTGCCAGCATTCTTTTTCTTAGTAGCTGTTGGAACACTCAGGGTACGAGGCACAATGCTACCTGGCAGCATAGGAGCAACCCCCAAAGACAGGCATGTCTGCCCTCAGCATGCTATCCCGGGAGGCAACACACGAACACAACAAACACAGGGGTTACCTTCTTGTTAGGCGGGTGGCGAGTGCTTTGGGGTAGATGCCCACATAGGGCTGGAGGATTTGGGTGACAGAAAAGAGAGAACAAAATTACTGTCCTGTGGGAGAAGGAAAGTGTCACCAAGAATTGACAGTTGAGGCAAACCTTGGCGTTGGGGAGGAACATGTGGAGAATTTTGTAACGTCCTTGGGACTGAGATGCTGATGGCACCTTGCGTTCTTGCAAAACGACTGAAGGCTTTGGGAACAGACAGTGGGAGAGAAAGAACATGATGGAACAGGTGTGGCTCTGCACCAAGGGCAGCCAGATGT
The DNA here is from genome assembly GCF_000317375.1 of Microtus ochrogaster. Lineage (NCBI taxonomy): Eukaryota > Metazoa > Chordata > Mammalia > Rodentia > Cricetidae > Microtus > Microtus ochrogaster. Next base: position 1,416,613 of record NW_004949127.1, on the reverse strand, counting down.
GAGTGTCCTGGAAGCCACAGCAGTGAGACACCCTGAGACAGGACAATGACAGCCACAGTGTGAGGGTTTGTGGAAGAGTCCCAGGTGTGCCAGCATTCCCAGGGCACAATGCTCTCAAGTTCTGTAATTTTGGGAAATCAGAAGACAGAGTTGCAAAAACCTTCATTATGGTAATGCTATTATGACTGGGAGAGCTAGCAGAAGGGAGGATGCAGGGACACAGAGGCAGGGAGGCCACAAGCAAGGCAGCCACAAGCCAAGGATCTCAGGAGCCACTAGCAGCACTAGCAGCGGGAAGTGCTAACTAGGAATGGGTCCCCAGAGGCTGCAGAGTGATTGTGGGTTTCTGGTCTACAGAACTGGGGAAGTGAGCTTCCAACAGTTCATTCCAGGAGCTTTTGGAGAGGGCTGCACCCCATGAAATGTCTAGAGCAGTAGACTGGGGAACTCTAAGCCTGGGCAAGCTCTGTGTAAGTGCCTGCAAGAGTGTGGAATGAACCCCTTTCTGAGCAACATTCCTATTACGTTGCATTAAAATCAGTCATCTTCTTTTTTCTCTTCTCTTTCTTTTCTCTTTCTTTCTTTCTTTCTTTCTTTCTTTCTTTCTTCTTTCCTCTCTCTCTCTCTCTGTCTCTCTCTGTCTCTCTGTCTCTGTCTCTCTGTCTCTGTCTCTCTCTCTTTCTAACAGCTGAAAGTGAGTAGGGGTTCTCTTTGTTTCCTGCCCAGAGCTTTGGTCCACACACAACAAATCTACAGCTCACCTTCATCCTCACAATGCCTACACCTCCCATAGCCCATTCCTCTCTCACTTTCTCAGCGTGGGGACCTGGCTGAGGGTGGCACTTCTGCTCTCTATAAAGGAGAGGATGGGAAGGCTGACAACCCAGCTAGCCCTGACTTGCTAATCACTGATGACTCAAGAGAGGAGGTCTTTCAGGGACTCCATCCTCACCATCTCCAGAACCTTCTAGGTGCTTTTCTTTGAGAAGGATTTGTAACATAGCTAAACCAGTCAGATTCTGATAGAACATGCTAGAAATGCTGTCAGAGACACTGTGTGGAGGTGGGATCTCCTCCCAGTAGACTGTGGACCCTAACACAGGGTGGGGAAACAGCAGGTCCAGAACGCTGCAGTGACCCCACCCCTTCTCGATTCCTCACTGTCCTCCCCACCCTGTCTCCATCACGGTCATGGCCAAGATTGCTCCCACAGCCTGAGGTCTGTTCTTTGCTGCTCCCAGCCAGCAATGCGCTTTTCTTGTCTCTTCTGGTCTCTGGGAGGAAGCCTGCAGCACTTTCTGGTAAGACTGGGTAAGGAGATCTCTATGACTGTATTATCTTCCAAAACTCTCAACATCAGGCTTGGCCTTTTCAAGCACAGGTTAACAGAAACCTCTGTCCCCATTCCCAGCAAGGGCTCTCGGGAACCAGTTAGCACAGAAGAAATGTACTTTCTGGAATCAACGTTAAAATGCATCTTTCCTATTAACCCTAGATTTTCCTCTTAGAGAAAGGTCTGGAAATGGCCTCCCGAGAGAGAGCCTGGCTGCAGCCTCTCTTTTCCCCCAGCTGATTGATTCTCTTATGGGCTGGAAGAACATCCAGAGGACCGAGGAGATGTATTTTCTCTCCGTCTTTGGCTTGAATCCCTCTGGCGTTCCCAGCCTACACTAATGTTATCATAGCTGGGAGAAGCCATCTGAGCATCCAAGGGTGATAGCTCCTGTCATTGCTGTCCACAGCAGCCTCTGGGCTGTGCTTAGACCGCTCCTCTGCATCTCAGTCTGCATGGTGACTTTAGACAGTCATGGTGTTATCATCCCCACGTTACAGACCACCCGACAGAGCCTTTCGTGTGGAGCCAGGGTTCAAGCCTGGGTCTGTCTGACTTCAGAACGGTGGCTGGTATTCTGAACCCAACATTCAGGGCAGAAGACTAGATCAGGAGAAAACTCAGGTTTTGCTCTTTAAACTGAGCGTTAAATGGAGATGTTGAAAAGGAGGCCACACCTGGGGGAGCAGCCGTAGAGACTTGCTGTGTAGGAGAGCAGTCTGGCTAAGTCACGTAAGTCATAGATGCTGGTCGGCCACCAAGTGTGCTTCCGTGTCGGAAAAGCAGGGTTTCCTTTGAAGGGAGATTTGTTTCAAGGGTCTTAGAGAGCAAATACTTTGAGCCATGAGGATGGAGAGAGAGGCCTTAGCAGGACAACCCATCCGGGAAGAACCAAGGACTCCATGGCACGCAGCTGGAGGCATTGCAGTGTGGGGTTCTTGGGGTCTGGAGAGAGGGACACCGTATTGACCTGGACGCCCATGACTTAACGTGTGACTGAGGATGGTATGAATCACCGGTACCCGAGAACAGTCCGGTCAGATGAGAGAAGCCTGAGATGGGAACCCCGCAGGCCTAGCCTTGTTGGAGGGTGGCTTGGCTTCCTCCTGCTCCTGAACCTCTGGCTTTTATCACAGCAACAGCAGAGAAAAATACCCCAAGAAGCTGGATAGCATTTAAGTGATTCTGAGGAGTTTTGTGGCCACATGGACCTGTTTCAAGGATTATTTTTAACTGTAGACATTTGGTCCCAATGGGAACAAAACTTAAAAGGACATTTATAATTAGGCCACGTTTGGAGAAACTTATTACATTATGCAGGATGTCCCAGGAGTTGTGTGTCTTAAGTGATTTGAAGATCTAGGCTCCATTATGGAGCAGAATTCCATTTCTCTATGACTAATTGGAAGTAAACAAGCAGAATCATGGCAGCAATATAAGATCAGAAGAATGCCAGGACTAGGCCTGAGAAAGAGCCATGTCAGAAACTGGTCTGCGCAGCCCCTTTCCTTTCCTTGGTTTCCTCCTAAACAAAGTGACCCTGGAACAGCCGAATCCTCCCCTACTCAGACTGGATATCTCACCAAAGCCCAAACTTTAGCTCTGTGAGTGTGGCTGAGTGAAGCAATTTAGCGGGGAAAGTTGGTTCTCCTTGAGAGCAAAATAAACAGCACTGGTAGTCACGAGAGTGCGCCTCGGGTCTCAGTATAGGTCTCAAAGCCAAGGCCCCCCGGGGACCAGCCAGAGGACCCCTGGGAGTGAAGGGGGAGGGCTGGAAAGACGAAGCGGCAGAAGTCACAATGCTCCTCTGTGAGCAGGGCCCAGGGGAGCTCTGTGGGTGGTGGAGGCCGAAGGGATGCAGGCCCTACATGGCTCTTTTGTGAGCAGGGACAGCTCTGTGGGTGATGGAGGCCTTCTTTCTCTGTCTGCCTCTGTCCTGTCCTTACCCTCCTCAGAGTTCTAGAGCACGCACCCCAGCCTTCTGTCTAGAGCTCTCTACTCCATTGGTGACAGATGACAGACAACTAAGCACAATGCAGGGGGGCCAGGAGAGCCTAGGGAAACTGCTCTTTGGGAAACAAGAGATGGTTCTGGGATGACAAGCAGGCATGTCCTTGCAGAGGGCCTGTGTTTGGTTCCTAGTACCCATCTGGGAGTCAGGAACTCATAACCATCTGTAATTCTAGCTCCAGGGCATCCCATGCCTCCAGCCTGTGTGGGCAACCTCATGTGCACACATCTGCACACAGACACAGAATGAAAAATAAGAAATCTTTTCAAAGACGCTGTTTATGACATGGGTAGACGGATTCAATGTTTACAAATTTCTGGATTTTATTTTATTTTTGGATCTCATTTGTATGGATGGGCGTCTTGCCTGCATATATGTTTGTGCTCCATTTGTATTCCTGGTGCCCGTGGAGGCCAGAAGAAGGCACTGGATCCGTGTTTGTGAACCATAGTATGGACTGGAAACTGAACCTGGTCCTCTGAAAGAGCAGTCGGTGCTGTTGTCAACTGCTGAGCCATCTCTCCAGCCCCGACTTCCCAGATTTTAAAAGAGACTTTGGGGATCTACATTTGAACATGAGCTTTTAGTACTCAAATACTGGGCATTCAGGACAAATATTAAATTACTTGTGGATTAAACAAACAAATTAAAGCGAGACATAGACACATATTCACACACACAAATTAAAGCGAGACATAGACACATATTCACACACACAAATTAAAGCGAGACATACACACATATTCACACATACAAATTAAAGCGAGACATACACACATATTCACACACAAATTAAAGCAACATACATACACACAGACACCACACATACATGAACAACACACACAAAAAAAAACATTCATATGTAACAGAGAGAGAGAGAGAGAGAGAGAGAGAGAGAGAGAGGTATGAAAGTCAGTTTATCGTATATGCATCAACTTGAAAGCGACTGGTCTGTGTGGAGACATTTGTCTGGCCATGCCAAACTGATATTAGCGGTCACTTATAGGACCCAGAGAGGGAGTGAGTGGGGCACATTTTGCATTTTTCTCCCTAAATTTTTCTAATTTTGGATCTTCGGAAATGAGAACACATTTTTCGATTACTTTTATATTTTTTTTAAATCAACAAGTCTAGAAATTCAAGAGACATTGGATTTGGAAACTATAAGGCAAACACTTAGGATGGTGGAAGGTTAATTGCCTGCATGCAAGATAAAAATAACGGAAAAAGAAAGACACAAAGAGAAAAGGAACAAAAAGCATCTTGGAGCGAGCAGAGGAAAGGGCAAAAGGATGACCCATTTACAAAACTGGGATTTACATTCCTATGAAAAGTAGAGACAAGAAACTGCTCTGGGAAACTGAAGGTATAGAAACAGTCACGTTCAGAAAGGCGGAAGTTCTCGCTGAGTGGCACAGGAAGGAGAACGTGGAAGACGGATTTGGGAAACGAAGTGAGAGCAAGAGGGCTGGCCCAAGCTCAGCTCTGCGACCCGGGGGGCAAGAAAGCCAGGAAATCACCAAAGAGAGAAAATCACGGAAGACACGATTTAAGAGACACTTCCAAAACCAAAGGATATAGAAGTCAAAGTAGGGGGTTGGAGAGATGGCTCAGTGGTTAAGACTCACGGCTCTTTAGAGGACCTGACTCCAGCTCAAGGGGGTTGGGGTGGGATCCCACTCTCTTCTGGCTTCTGCCATCACCACCATACACCCACAACACACACACGCACACACCCTCTGAAGTTCCCCAAAGGTCAATAATCAGTAACAGTAATTAAACCTCACATCAAAGCACATCAGAATGAGGTTTTGGAAATACCAGCCACCAAGAGAATGTTCCCGAGAGTTCCCAAGAGAAGAAATGGTCCACAGCAAAGAAACAGCATTAGAATGCACCTGACTTCACAACAGTGGTCCTCATGAAGGAGGCGGCAATGGCAGAGTCAACCCAGCTTCATCTACGGATGAACGGCTTAAAATTACAACACACAAAAACAGCAGAATATTATTTGGCCACAGAAAGAACAAAGTCTTTTCATTTCTTTCAGTGGGGATGGAACTGTGGGATGTTAGGCTAAGTGTCAGAAGCAAGGCACAGGAAAGCACACCAAGGCCACGGTCTGGGTCACATGTTGGGCTTGAAAACCCTGACTTCATAGAAACGAGGAGAGTGGGTTTGAATGCATCTCCAAAGAGTGCACACGCTGGAGCCTGAATCCCAGGGAGGTGATGCGATGGACAGTGGAATGTGATTGACGTTTTGGAGTCGGCCTGTGTAGCCCCCATTGACCCTGCAGTCCTGTCCTCCCCACTCGGCCTCCTCAGCTGAGGTTATCGGTCTGTCCCACCACGGCCCCTTGAGAACTGCTGTAACTTCTAATATCAGGAGTTTGCCGGAAGGGAATTAGGTCACTGGGGGCGCTGACCTCAGAAGGGCTTAACAGTTGCTGTGTAACTCCAGTTAGCTCCCACGCGAGGTGAAATGGTTGTTACAAACAAACCAGGCTGGCTCCTCCTTTCTCCCTGGCTTCTGACTCACTGTGCTATCCGTCTCCAGCCTTCAGCAGTGCGGAACCCACACAGGATCGTGTCCTTGCACTTCAGATAAGGCCCTGAAATGGAAAGAGCCCACAGATCCATCCGGAGAAAAGGGATCACGGTAATAGCGCACAGCTGAGAACCCTACATGTAAATGTCTTAGCTCTCCAGTTGCTGGAGAAATGATTCAGCAATTAGGACCACTGACTGCTCACCCAGACGACCCAGGTTTGATTCCCAGCACATTTTGCCTGCACTCTTGTTTTCTTGTGGGTTTCTAGGAGCTGCAGATGCTTTAGGAAGAGGATTACCTCACATCACATCTATGTTCTGCTTCTCGTTTATTTCGCTATTACTTTCTGCTGTTTTTAATTATATGTAGTGATACTTAGAAAGGTTTTCTTTCTTTCTTTTTGGTTTTGTTATGGAACAGGGTCCTCTTCATAGTCCTGACTGTCTTGGAGCTTGCTATGCAGTCTGGTCTTGAGCTCCCAGAGATCTGCCTGCTTCAGCATCCCAAGTGCTGTGACTAAAGGTATGGACCATTATGCCCGGTAAAATACTTTCTTTTTAATGGGTCATTCTTCGAAAGGTTACCCTGACTCACAAGTTTAAAGAACTCACCTATGCTTCCTTCTGGTGACCTTAATGTTTCATTTTACGTATTTAAATCTTAGATCATTTTGCATTATATCCTCATATATAGATTGATTTAGTCTTTTCCACATGGCCACCCCGTCACGCACTTGGACTTACAAAGCTTTTAATATTCACAATAAGCTGCATATATATATATGTATATATATATACACATATATATATATATATCCATATATACATCCATGTCCTGATAGCCCAACATGAAGAAAGAAGGGAGGGAGGGACAGGTCCCTTTTCCCCCACTCACATGACCATTCCTGTAGAGATATGGGCCAAGGAATTTTTGTCCAGCAGGGACCCTGGACTACTAAATAAATAAATAAATAAATAAATAAATAAATAAAAATTCTCTATTGACTTGGGCTATGGGAGGTTCATTCAATGAACATGGACCTTACTTAGTCACTGGGGAAGTGAGTTGGCACTCAGACCCTGGGAGGGTGACAGCAGGCACAGCTCCGGGAACACAGCAAGGACTTCCAGTCACAGTGTGATTCAGCCAGAGCTAACTTCCTGTGGGTCTGTGTTTAGGCTTCAGTTCCTGGGAGGGTTGATTGACGGGACTTGGTCCCTTGCCTATTCCCCATGAGTATTGGGGTCCTCAGATTAGCTGAGCATCACAACCACGTGCTGGTGGTGACCGGTTTCTCCAAAGAAGAAAAGCTGGGCAACGAAACCAAACAAAGTCTGGCAGCAGCTGTCCACGGAGTCTGTAAAAATAGCAACCATAAAAATAGCAGTGATTGCTGACTGTTCCCTCGAGGCTGGGAGCTCTGCTAAGTCTTCCATCTCTGCCACCTCTAATACCTCAGTTTCCCCTTTGGTGTGCGAGGAGACGGAGGCTGAAGAAAGCTCTTAAGACGTCTTCAAGACGCAACCGGTCTGCGGTGTAGCGAGGGTGCAAACCCGCAAGCGTCTGCCTCATACATTTTATGATGTCACCTGAGAATGAAGTGTGCTCTGATGCTCTGTGGCGTCACACACAGCTGCAGGCACCTGCCCTGTCGCCCAGCAGGCACCTTCCCATCCCTGCTCCGTCATCAGGTGATGGGCGACTCTTGTGTCAAGCCCCTGGTGCCCAGCATAGGCAAGGGTAAGCTTTTCCATCCATTCTTCCTTTGGCAAAGGTCTTCTGTGCTGAGCTGGCAACAACAGCAGGTCGCTGCCTCTAGCTTAGCTGTCTAGCCCTCCCTTTGATCTTCAGCCAGTGCCTCCATCAGCTCCTGCCTTTGTCCCGCGGATCTCAGTCACCGCCTTCTCTAGGCCATCTAGGCACGCTGGCCATCTTCTACCTTCCCGGGGCCTCTCCAGCTGTGCGGCTGGACAGTGGAATTAAAATTTCCATTTGCCGCCCAGGTACCCATGCCACATTAGAGTGCAGTATCCCGAGGTCTCAGGCCCCATCAACACCAGCAAGGGGGGTATGAAAAACTATCTGTTCCTCAGTGTGCAGACTCCCAAAGACCATGCCCAAGCCTGCAATGTCTCCTTGTGCCTCCTTCCCTTTCCCGACTCAGAGATCTGCAAATCCTGCTACTCCCTGGGCTGGGCAGCTCCTGGTGGGATGTGGGCTGGGCTCGTGTCTGTAGAAACACTGTGATTGACTTGAGCGTGTGATTCCTTCAGGAGTGAGTGAGCCGCTTGAGTTTCCACTTGCACACCTAGAGTTGACTGGAGTGTGCACAGCTCCCTCTCTGCGGGACTGGAATCATCAAGATAGCCACAGGGCACTGTCTCCTCCAGGGGCCTAGGGATAGGAAAGAGTAAGGAGGAATAACCAGGTTCTGATGGAACCGCTGGGATCTGTGGCCATCTTCTGTACAGACGTCAGTGGCCTACAGAGCCAGGCAGTATACAACCACCCTCTCTCTAACCTCTGCCCCTCCTGCCTTCTTTGGAGAAGACAAATCTGAAGCCCTATTTAAAATGTCACCTGACTGCAGAAGAAAGTCCTGTCTTCCATCCCCAGTACCCACTTAACAAACATGCGCTAGGCAAGGTGGAATGTGCTTGTCATCTCACGCTGGGGAGGACCCCTGGGGCTTTCTGGCTGGCTAGTTCAGCCTAATTCAGGCCAATAGTGTGTCTGGTCTCAGAAAATAAGGTTAGAGGGTGCCTGAGGAATGACACTCCAGGTTGACCTTTGGCCTCTGTATGAGGACACCCGTGTGTGCATGTGTTATGGTGCCCCCACCCCCACCTGGCCACAAAGTGGAGCTAATTCCTTCTGTTCAGATGTGAGCTGAACCTAGTGATTTAGTATCCTTCTGATGACTACAGTGTTGCAGACTTCTGAGGCCGGGGCACAAGACAGGCAGCTTTCACTTGGCTAGCAGGCTCGTGTGTGTGTGTGTGTGTGTGTGTGTGTGTGTGTGTGTGTGTCTGTGTGTGTCTGTGTGTGTCTGTGTGTGTCTGTGTGTGTCTGTGTGTGTGTGCATGTCTGTGTGTGTGTCCCCATCTTGTTGCTAGGACATTTACTGACTCTGGAAGCCCACACAGTGAGCCCTGCCTGCCCACCACATGAGTGAGCCAAGCCACAAAGGGTTCCCCAGACATTCCAGATGTCATCCCAGCTCCAACCTCAGGGTCCTGAAGTAGTCACTTCACTCATAGCTGTGACAAAATACCAAACAAGAACCTGAGGGAGGACCGGCTAACGCTGGCTTACAGCTCGAGGGTCTGTCCGCCAGGGCAGCAAGAGTGGCTTCTAGCTGAGATGACTTGGAGCAGCATTGTGCCCGGGGTCAGGCAGCAGAGGGCATCAAGGCTGTGCTTGCCTGACTTCCTCACTCCCCCTTTCCATGCAGTCGGGATTCCAGTTGGTGACATCCAGGGCTCCTCTCCACCCCCAGTGAAACCTCTGTGGAAGCCATCACAGACACGGCCAACACTGGTCTCCCAGGGATTCCAAATCTAGTCAAGCTGACAGTGACGATAGCCACCCCAGTTCCCAGACCGGAAATGCACTGCTAAGGCCTGGCATTCCCGTTCCTCATCCACAGGCACTGTGAGGGCAACCAGGAGGCTTCATCGCCGTGCTCATCTTCTATGCTGGGAAATCATTTGCTAGGTGAAGAGAGAGAACGCCTACAGTTTCAAAGCTACCTGGAGCATCTTGTTTTATAGACGACAGTGGGAGTGGTCCCAGCATCACAGGAAAGCAGGACTGTATGAAGTGAATGACAATGGCTGGTATTTAAATGGAGGGTTTACACAGTTAATGGAGACATTAAGAAAATTAAAAATGGTCCTATTCCGCAAGAGGGCACTCATTTTGGAACTCGCCGATGCTCTTTTGGAGACGGCGAGTCCTTAGGAGAAGGCCGTATTAGCCATGAGGACAATACTAAGTGGCTCATGTCAGAGGCAGCTCTTGTCCCCACGGTCAAGTGCCCCTTGGCAGTTTATTAACGGTACTTGCTTGTAATGGCACGGGGGCTGGGGCCTGCCTCAGCTGAAAGGAACAAAGGCTGCAACTGTTGCTGTCCTTGCTCGGCTTCAGAGAGACCTTAAATTGTATCCCCTACTGGTGGAACAGCCAGAAAAGAGTCCCATTGAGGGCGATAATTAACCCCCTGCAGGATACCCAGGACAGAAAATAACCATTCACACAGAGCCCAGGCGCCCAGGGCCCCATCAGAGCTGAGGCCTCCATCACTCTGGGGGCACTACGGTTTACTGTCATGAACAGTGGCAGATAAGAGGATCTACCTTCCAGATCTTCCCCTTCAGACACCGAGGGCCACCAACCAAGGCCTAACAACCTGATCTGACGGGGTGTCTGGTCCCTGGAACCCATCCCTCGCGTCCCTGCTCACTTGTGGCTAATAGGTGTGCCAGTTTGGCTGGTCTGCAAGTCCAGTTAGGCTGTATAAGAGACTTGGAACAAATAACAATCAGCTTGCCTTCCTGTTTGTCAGTACAGTCCTCGTCTACAATAAGGACAGCCAATCCATGTCCTCTGGCTTAAACAGTAGAGTATTGGCTTGCAGCTTGGCCATTTTGGTGGCTGTTCTTGTCTGGAAGCTGTCCCATATCTAAGATGGAGAAGATGGAAAGGTCCCAAGAGTCAGTCAACTCTTGTTACAGGAAGTGCAAAGCTGACGTGAGTACAAGCTCACTCTGAAGATGCCGGAAAGAGACAATGTTAAACTGTCACCCTCTCCCAGCTTTGAGGAAACCTGAAAGAAAATACTGCACTTTAGCCAAACCTGGCGTCTTCCATGGCGGTGGTCGTGGTATGCACGGAACTGGTCACAGCATGCAAAAACACTTCAGCCTGAATGCTGGCTGTAGCTGATTCTGGTGGCCTCATGTCCAGCACATCATGGTAAGAAGTGAGCTACAGGGCATTTTTCTCTAGGAAAACTCGCTAGAATTTGTCTTAGAGAAAGTCAGGAGGCAGAGAATGCTGCAGTGACCCTTCATGACCCCAATGATCACATCACGGGGACAATGTTGGTACTTGAAGGGAAAATTCTCAGAATTCTCTTATCTAGGATATGCAAACCACCTGGTCCCCAGTGCTGGTCACGCCTCAGTGAAATTGCCCAAGATGCATTTCTCATAACACATCTCACTATTAGGGAAGCATGGCTGTGTTATGCCCGCGTTCATTATCGAGATAAGAAACCCGAACTCACTGGGAAATTTGTTCACCAGTGGGAAAGAATGAGCAGGGACTTTCATACCAATCTTTTCCAAAATCTATTCCTTTAAAACAAAAAAATTGTGTGTGTGTGCGTGTATGTATGTTTGGTGTGTGTGTGTGGTATGTTTGTATATGTGTATGTATAGCATGCATGTGTGTGCATGTGTCTGTGTGGTGTTTGTGTCTGTATATGGTATGTGTGTGTATGTGTGTGGTGTGTGTATGATGTGTGTGTGATATGTGTGTACATGTGTGTGCATACACTTGCCATGGTATCAGTTCTTATCTTGTTTCTGTTGCTGATCTCCGCCTCCAGGCTAGCTGTCTTACAAACTTCCCAGTGATTCTTCTCTCTCACCCTCCATCCTGAGGTGGGATTGCAGGTGCCCACCTCTGCAGCAGGCTATTTCACACTGGTTCTGGGGAGCAGACCACAGACCTGGGTATTTCTCAAGTCCCCAAACGTTGTTTAAAGCAAAATTTATTCAGTAAAAGTTTTAATATAGATTTAAATATGGAAATCAATGGGGAAAGAGAGAGAGAGAGAGAGAGAGAGAGAGAGAGAGAGAGAAATGATAGCTATAAACAACAGAGGAATAGGTGTTTTAAGACAATAAAACCCAAAGTTTTTGAGATAACATTCCTTATTTTGGTCATGTCAGGCATGGAAGACACTCTGGACATATGTGAAGAAAACTTACCATTATGAAGGTATGGGTTTTTTTTTTTAAAAAAATATGAAATCATTCAATCTACTCATTCATAATGATAACTTTCCTTTAAACTAGCCATTTTATCCTGGTGGCACGGTGGCACATGCCTTTACTCCCAGCACTCGGGAGGCAAAGACAGGTAGGTGGATCTCTGAGTGGGAGGCCAGCCTGGTCTACATGGTGACTTCCAAGACAGCCAGAGCTATATAGAGAGTCCCTGTCTCAAAAAAATAAAAAAACAACTAAACAACAAGAAAACATAAAATAAAATGGACCATGAGTTTCTATCCTGGACACTTTCAATTCCTCTTAGGACGTCCGACCACAGCGACCTGACAGCTCCCTTTGGCTGCAGCCATCTGACCGAGCAGCGATGTTTCCCATTGTATCACTCTCAGGTTCATTTTAAAAAGACTTAAGTCTTTTTTCATATTACCGAGGGCACCCGTGAAGGAAGATTCCAGGCCAGGGAGGACTTTTAAAAGTCTGCAATAGACCCTAGAGCTGACTTCAAAGTGTGGTGAGCAGCACGTGACAGTAATTCACTGCCCAGCCCCTGTCACCAACACTTCGTTGATTGCCACGGGGTCTCAGTTAAGAAGTTGTTAAGAAGCCCACAAGTGGGATGGAAAAAGAATCATGGTGGAAGACTAGGTTTCATGCAAGTCTCCTATAAAGAGTCCTTCAGGGCTGGGGAGATGGTTGAGTCTGTAAAGTGCTTGGTGTGTACCCCAGAACTCATGTAAAAAGGGTGGATGTGGGGCGGGATGGGGGCACATTTGTAATACCAGCACTGGGAAGGAGAGGGTAGGCAAATCCCTGGGACTCTCTGGCCATTTATCCTTTCTGAATTGGTGAGCTCCAGGACAGACAGACAGACACACACACACACACACACACACACACACACACGCATGCATGCACGCACACACACATCCATACACACACAGAGAACGTTATTAGGATGACTTACAGGTTGTGGTCCAGGTAATCCAGCCACGGCCGTCTCCCGAAAGGCTAAGGACGTAGCAGTTGTCTCTTCACGCCCAGGGAGGTCCTAGAGAGTGGCCGGTCTTCAGTCTGCATTGGAGTTCTGAAGAAGCAGGTTCTAATGCCAGGGAAGGAATGGCTCCACCACAGGAGAGATGAACTTGGTGAGAACGAGCAAAGAAAAGCTCCCTTCTTCCACACCCTCTTCCGTGAGCTCCCAGCAGAACAGCGTGACCTAGACTTAGGGCGGGTCTTCTGATCTCAGATGATTTGGATTTAAGGTGGGTCTTCCACCTCAAATAATCCAACCAAGAAAAACCCCTCACCGGTGTGGCCCTCTAACTCCACAGGGAGCCTGCAGCTCCCCAGGACCAGCTTTGGCACTGGAACCCACATTCACACATCCCCTTCACTTCCACATCATCAAAATAAATTCTGGTCAGGAAAATGTAATCAATGCTAGATATTTTAATCTGAAGTATTTAGCACAGTGCGCAAATTTGTCAGGTGTTGGGATATCCTAAAAGGAGCGGTGGGTCTTATGTCCAGGAGTGTCTCCGGACTGGAGAGCAAAAGGAAGAAGGTATATATAGTCATAACTGGAGTGTGGAGAGCCTACCTTAGAGCTAGGCTGCCCTAAAGTTAGCGGGGATGCCAAGAGGCCACTGTGGGACTTTGTGGTAGGAGAGTGGTTTGACCCTGAGGGTGGAAATGTCAAAAGACACAGAAATTGTAGTTGTCTAAAAGCAGGTATAAGAACACACACACACCACACACACACACACACACACACACACACCACATACACACACACCACACACACACTACACATACACACACTCATAAATACACACCACACACACCTATACCTACATACACACACATACACACACACACCACACACACTCCTTTCCTTTCTCCTTCTACCTGCCAGTCATGTCTCCCTGCTGCAGACCCTAATTGGAAATTAATTTCAAGGAAATTTAGGGTCACAAAGCTCAGACTCCAGATCTTCAGAATTACAAGTCATAGTATAGCAGGGTGTGCATGGCACTGAGAGGTAACAGGCCATGGCATGCCCATCTTGGTTCCTTTCTCACTCTGTGGTCCTGGAATCAGAGCCCAGGCAAATTTCAAACTAGAAAGGCAGAACCTGAAACTTAGCCCCTCCCCTTGGAGGATGCCCCCGTGTGTATAAACACCTCAGCTCAGTTCGAAGGGTTGCTTTGTCTTTGGCCTCCCCTTTAACACTGTTTTGGCATGTGTGGTGTGCCAGGCCCGCTGTTAAATGCTTGGCTTGTGATTTGCCTGTTTCACTTTTAAACTAGTAGTAGCTGAATGAGGGGGGAAAGCATAAAGAATAAACCTCTATTTTTAAAAACAGGTGTGTGTGCGTGCATGTGTGTATGTGTGTGTGTACCCTATGCACACAGAGGCCAGAGAAGGAACTCAAGTGCCTTGCCCTACCCATGTCTACCTTATTCTTTTGAGGTAGAGTTGCTCACTAAACCCAGAGCTGGTGAGGGAAACAATGCTGTGTTGGCTGGTGAAGCTAAAACTTTCATATCTAGGTATTTGGATCATATTCATTCCTATTAACCTGTCTTATTTCCCTCCCACCCTCCTCTGGACTCTTCCAAAGTCCTCTTTCTACTCTCATCCCAGTCACTGAGTTTAATTGGTATTGCATACATGCGTGAAGATGGGGGTTATTGACTAGAACACTTATTGGCTTCACCACTGAAGAAAATGCTGACCCCTCCCCCAGTGGCTGTTAACTGCCTATGGCTCCTCAGCTAGGGGTAGGGCCCATTGGCCCTATTTTTAGGTTGAGGGCACAGCCAGCCTCCCTTGCAGCTAAGTCCGACTGTGTCACTAGATTCTAGCTAGAGGGACAGCAGCCGATGGCACCTTCTGCTGCCTGTCTTGTCCTCCTCCTGCGGATGTGCTGTTAAGCCATTTTGGACTGTGTGACTAAGGATAGCCTTCCAGGGCGAGCAGAGATGAAAATCTTGACATTTTCTAGATTCTCAACATTGACAACATCCTCTACCTACCCTGGAGTTCAGCACTTGATCCTTTGAAAGTAACTGGAGCTATATGAAGACCTTTGAAAGAGTGGCTGCCTCAGTAGGGAGAGGGATGTTTCTCTCCATATGCCAGGCAGGGACACTCAAGGCCTTGGCCAAGCCTGTTCTGAAGGAATTGGGGGCTTGCTACAGATCTAGAAAGTGCCTGTGAGATTGTACAGTTGGTGTGGGGGAGGTATTAAATGCACTGATATTTCTGGAATGAAGTTTTAATTGAACACAAGAACGACACCACAAGTCAGAACACATGGCTTATGAAACTCAAATACATCTTTTTCAGAGGCCCTGACCTGGCATTTTTGTTGAGTCCTTCAAAGATGGTCCTCATAGAAAGATGACTCCCATGCTGGCCCCAAGTCTGAAGCCTATTTCTCTCCCTTGGTCAATAACCAAGCATCTAAGGTCCAGATTTGGGGAGGAAATCTGGGTGAAAGGGAGGGTTTTCAATTCACTGGTTGAGGTATGGCATTGAAAAAATGAGGTGGAAAAAGATGAGATTCACATAAAATGATTTTTTTGTGACATTCTGTAACTCAAGCTGGCCTAGAATTTGTAGTAATCCCCCCTCCCCCCCGCTCAGCTTTCCAAGTGCTGAAATTGGATGTGTAAGTCTCCAGACCAAGGTTGAAATTGGTCGCTGTAGAATGGATAACTCAGTGGCACTCGGTACACTCACGGTGTCCCGCAGACACCACCTCTCGTTCTGGAACATTTCCATCAGGTGAACGAGTGCCCAGGGTCTTCTCACTGCCCCTTCCCAAAGTCCTTTCATCACGGTGCCTTCGCTTATTTCAGCATATGAGATTCCAAGATGACGTGTGGCTTGTTTGTCCTTACAGCTTAGGAGGGAGCAACGGTGCCTGCTCAACATTCTCCTCCTTCCACATCCTGTGCCTCCATTTCCCAACTGGCCAAGACAAAGTCCACCTGCTACCTAACATGCTAGTACAGTCTCAGCATGAGAGAAGAAAGCTGCTAACGCCCTCCGGGTCATTCCTGCGATTAAAGCTCAGGACGCTTGTTAGTTCCTGTACAGGTGGAGAAATAGCAAGAAAATGAGAAGCCTGGTGAGTTAATTGCCTGTAGCCAGAGCCAACATTTCCCTAATATCTGTACTGTACCAGGCTTTTGTGGGGAGGCTGTCAAACAGCTCCCAAATCATGACACAGAAACTTATTAGTATTGAATGCTCGGGCTGCCTCAGGCTGGTTTCTGACTAGCTCTTTTAACTTAAATGAACCTGTTTCTCTTTGGGTTGTTTGCCTCGGGGCTTTTTATCTTTTCTTCCCTTGTGTTCTACTCTATGTCTGTTGGCTGGTGGTTGCCTGGCTTCTAGCCCCAAATGTCCCCTCTCTATTCCTCACTCTCTCCCCTTCCCCTTTTTGAACCTAGCGTTCTCCTCCTATTTATTCTCTCTGCCCTTCAGCCTCACCTATCCCTCTCCTGCCTAGCTATTGGCCATTCAACTTTTTATTAGATCAATCAGGTGCCTTAGGCAGGCAAGTTGAAACAGATGCAACACATTTCTACATAATTAAACAAAGACAGCACAAACAAATGTAACACACCTCTACAGAGTTAACAAAGGCAGCAGAAACAATGTAACACACCTCTACAGAGTTAACAAAGGCA
>NW_004949127.1:1383751-1399788 GCF_000317375.1 Microtus ochrogaster | reverse complement strand
ACGGAGTTAACAAATGGGGCAGAAACAATGTAACTCTACAGAGTTAACAAAGACAGCAGAAACAATGTAACACACCTCTACAGAGTTAACAAAGGGAGCAGAAACAATGTAAGACATCTTTACAGAGTTAACAAAGACAGCACAAACAAATGTAACACACCTCTACAAAGTTAACAAAGGCAGCAGAAACAATGTAACACACCTTCACACGTTAACGTAATATTCCACAGCATAGGCAAAGGCCACACATCTTTACAGAGTAATTTTCATAGCACTGTACCCTTTGTCTGTAAAGGCAGGCACAACATGAAGAGCTGTAGCCAGGAGGCTAGAAACTGTGGATGCTCATGAGGATACAGAAGTTAATGGGTTCTACATGGCTTGCCCTATTTAGAAAATACAACATGTATCTTTTTATATGTTAGATACCTTCTATTTATTTATTTATTTATTTATTTATTTATTTATTTATTTATTTTGGTTTTTCAAGACAGGGTTTCTCTGTGTATCCCTGACTGTCCTGAAACTAGCTCTTGTACACCAGAAATCTGCCTGCCTTGTCTCCCTGAGTGCTGGGATTAAAGGTGTGCACCACCACTGCCCAGGTGTTAGATACCTTCTTGAGTAAAGTGATCTTTGTTGTTTTAACAGTTTAATTGGGCCTACCACCTGGCTCCATCAGTCTTCAGAAAGCAGGCTGGTGAGGCAAGGAGACTCGTGCTGATTGGCTGGGATCAACCAATGAAGGAAGGCGAGGACGATCCCATAGCTCCGTGTTTACTGTGCCACTCCTCTGAGTCTTGAAACACTTAAGAGAAATGGCCTTGTGGGCAGAGAATCTCAAGATGGCCCCACACATATCTCCACTCCAAGAACACATGGAATCTGTTTACTTACTTTTCTGAAGACCCACTAGAGTAGCTGCGACAGTGACTTTAGCCAAGCACTCTCTGGTGACACCCGGGCTTTGATATGCAGCCAGAGTTATAAGATAAAGAAGGCTCCTGGATGGTAGAGGGGTAGGCTTGCATTCTCTACTTGCCAGCCCCACAAAACCAGACCGTCTTCTCTCTAATGGGTCCAGATGAAGCCTAGCTGTGCTCATCAGTAAGCCCAAACTGGGCCACATGACCACTCTTGCCCCTAGCCCTGTGCCTAGACGCCAGTTCTCTGCTTGGGCTTGCCTAGGGTAGGCGTCTATTCACATAGATTTAAAGCCAGATTCTCACAGTCGCATGTATTCCCCCAAAAGATGTCATAAAGACAAGAAGGGGGAGGGCGAAAAGGCAGCGGATGGTGAGTGTGTAGCCCAAGCCACCCAAGGCCCAGACATGAATGGCCCAGCTGTTTCCTGAACAACTCAACCTGGGTAGTCCACACACTTCCAAGTTCCTGTATTAGAGACGGAACTCACTGCCCTTTTCAATGCCTCTATTTGATAGACAAACCCCATGCTGGCTTGGCATACCACAGTTTCATTGACATACCTCATGGTGGCTTGGTATATGCAGTCTCTTTGACATACCTCATCATGTGTTGGCATACCGCAGTCTCCCAGCTGCCCAAACCAGGCTGTTGGCCACCTGCTATTGGCTCAAGATAATCCTGACCTCTGGGTCTTCCTTAGCCTTGCTGCCACCTTGGTTCAGTGGTATCTCCCAGCATTCCTTCCTAGAGGAAGTAGACTCCTAACTGGCTTTCTTTTCTTTTAACTTTGCCCTTCTCCCAACAAACTAGATCTCCCTACAGCCAACACAGGACCCAGTGACTCACCCCGTTAAGTCAGGAACGGCTGCCAGGTGCCTTCAGGATAAGCTGTATCTTTATTGGCTGTGGATGGGTGTGATGTGTGCAGGCATACCCACATTTCAAGTGCATGAGCACACATGTGTGTGCCTGTGTCTTTATGCAGAGGCCAGAGGTTGGCGTTGGGTGCTTGCTCTATTACTCTCCACCTTATACATTGAGGCAGTGTCTTTCTGTTGAACCCGGAGCTTCAGGCCCCTCACTTAAACCTAGAGCTGGCTGACTCAGTTTGTCTAGCTAGACAGCTTGCCTCATGGATCCCCTGATTCCCCTCCTGAATCCTGGGATGGTAGGGAGGCCTGCACACCCACCCGGCATTTACACGGGTGCTAGAGATCTGAACTCAGTTCTTATGTTTGGGTGGCAAATGCTTTATCTGCTGAGCCATCTCCCCAGATCCCTAAGACTCTGAAGCTTGCCCTACTGTGGGAAACACTTGCCTCGCATATAGAATGTGCTGGTACCATAGAAGCAAGCACAGCAGCAAACAAGACAAAGCTTCCTGGGCCTGTGAAGCTTTACCCTTCACACAGAGACCCCTCGTCTGGCTTGAGGGTTGTGTCTCTGGCTTTCACCACCCTTCTGTACCCCTGTAATGTGTGTGTGCATCCCCGACTCTGCCCAAACTGGAGCTCTGTGGCAGTAGGGCTTGTCTACTTTAACACATTCAGCCCCATCCCAAGCTCAGACAGCTTGTCCCCTGGTGGATCCCGGAAGGTACAGCTGCATCTGTGACACGGGTTTTAAAACTGGAATTGCAGGTTTGCATTGCGGTTTCATCAAGTATGTGAGACTTCACATGGACAAGAGAAGGAAGAGGCATCCCCAGGCAAGCTGAGTAGGAGCATCTTTCTTCAGTCTGTATCAACTGACTTCCACTCAAACATCTCCAAGCTGTTGGTCAAGCTGCATAGTCCATACAGCTCTTGGTGGCATTTCCTGTTGCCCTTACATAGATAGACACCCCCCTGTCTGAAGATGCTGTTAGCTAGCATTGTCAAACAATAAAAGCCACTCTGCTTAAATTAAAGGAACACAGTTGTCTGCAGTCAGACATCCTGATTGTTATAGACCATGTCCATCATGCTCATGTTTTCAGGGCCCAGGACAGTGGATGACCCAGGACTGTCTCCACATGCTCGCTGAGGAAATGGACATTGCTCTTTTTGTTCTTAGGGCATTCACAGTAAGCCAAAGGAACCACAAAGGAGAAAAAGTGGTTCAAAGCAACTGTGGCAACAACTGTGTACAGAAGTCACGAAAACACCAAGATGAGAACACTGGGCCCTCCTTGAAGGAGACCTTTTGAGATAGTCTTTAATTGTGAGTAACACAGGCCGGGGTCCAGCTGGGTGGTAGAGCCCCTCTCTTGTGCGTGAGGCTCAATCCCTGGTGTTGCACAAAAAGAAAGTCATAAGGAAAAATGGCTTACGTAAGACACAGGCACATCAGCCAGCTTTGCATGTTTGGAGAATGTGTGCTTATATCACAGGATATTCCGAGGTGTGTGTGTGTGTGTCCCCAGCACCTGGAGGGCAGAGGCAGTCAGAGCTCTGTGCGTTCGAGGCCAGTCTGGTCTGTTTAGCAAGATGCAGAACAAACATCTCAACCAAAAGAAACCTTGTCTAAAAAAAAAAAAAAAAAAAGGAAAACTTAAGATGAGAAACAGGTTTGGCAGGTGCACGCCCAACACCCAACTCTTACGAGGCTAAAGCAGAGGATGGAGAGTTCGAGGCCAGCCTGAGACCTTGTCTCAAAAGCAACAAACAACCCCATAGCAGAGTTGAAAGCAGAGAAGCCAGTGTTTGCAAAGCATCCCATAGCGTTAGAGTGCACATTCCTTGGTACTGTCTGGATTCCTGATATTGAACCAAGAACCTTATACACATTGTCTTTGTGATTCCCGTGCTATCATTCTTCTTTAACAGGTCAATTTGGTAGGTAGTAGAATTCATCCAAACAGATCTCACTGAATAACACGAGAAACAGACTTTATCTTCACGTTAATAAAAATAACGGGTATTGGACAATAATATGTCTGATTATAGCCAAAGGATTGGGTAGAGGGCTCCTAACAGAGTGGCCAAGAATCTGGAGGAAGGGCTAGAAATGTATCTTAGGGACAGTGTTTGTTTGAGCCCCAACACAGCCAGTCAAATGATAAATCAACCAATCAATCGTCAATAAATCTAGATGTTGAATGCCACCAATAATCAGTAGTGAGAATGGGATGGGCTGAGTAGCGTTGGAAAATATTTCACAAGTACAAGGGCCAGATGAGACCAGTCACCTGTTGCGGGTAAAGGGTGCTGCCAACATGGGGATTTGGGCAGTTGGGGAGATGGTGGTACCATTAGCAAAAAATAGCCAAACAGGTGAAGGAGCTGGGAGAGAGGGGTTTTAGATGCCTTAAAATTTGATCCCTTCAGAACAATAGTTAGAGGTCACCAAGCTATATTTGTGCCAAAAGCTGAGATCCCCATAACCCTGGAGTCCTGCAGGGCTGGTGCCCCCACTCCATGACCCCGGAGCCCTGAAGGCCTGGTGCCCCAGAGTCTTGGCAACTGTTCAAACAAGACTGGACTCTGGCTCAGCCCAGCTGCGCATTTAAAATGACTGGCCTGACAAGGAGCCGTGGCGAGGAAAATGTGTGACGGGAAGGGCAAACATCCGCGCTGTTCAATAATTTAGGTAGCGCCTGCCCTAGCCGCGGAGCTACCGTGTCACAAGGACAATTTCAGTGCTAAGTCACGCCTGGGCAGCTGGAGACTCGCCAGAGAGAATGGTCTGGATCTCTTATAAACAGGTCCTGAGAGATACAGGTTGTGACAAAATCAGTCAGGCTGCCATGTGACTCATTTGCATATGCCAGGTCCTTCAGCTGAATTCAGTCCCCTATTTCAAATCCCGTGAGCAAATCAAGCTATCTAGGGCAAGCTGCTGCTGGGGAGGCAGATGAGCATATAGGGCCGAGGGTCTAGCCTCATGTCACTCTTCCTGATGCCTCTGACCAAGATGGAGTCCAGCCAGGCTGAAGGCAGCAGCTAAAACTGCCCGAACTCAGCTGGCCCTCTGTGGGCAGCCAACCACAAAGCTCCCTACTCTGGAGGGACCAGCCAAGTCAGCTCTTTCCAGCCTGGAGGTAGGCTTTTCTGTGTGGGCTGTCTCACCCTCCCCTATTTAGTTCCTGCCTTCTTGTAGCCCAGTCTGCTCATATTTGAGGTCAATTAATACACAGAGGACCTTGTAAGGACATTGGGATGGGAAGCTTGTTGCTCTGTCAAACATGCCAATACGTTCAAAGTGGCCTGGTGAGGGTTTAATTCGAGCAATTGCAGAGGTGGACCCTGGGCAGGGCTGCTTCTAGCAGGAGGAATCAGTCCAGGGTAGCATTGATTTCCTGTCTCTCTTCAGTGGCCGAAGAACTCCTGAGCCCAGCTCCCCATAACTGAGCAGGAAGCCAGCAGCTGGCACACACAGGGGAGAACGAAAACCATGCCCTTTATGGTGAGCTGGTGCACAGATTGTATTTCCCACCTGCTCCTCCTCTGGCTGCTTTCGCCAGAGCTGGTGGACGTCAGCAAACTGGAATATGTTGGACCATAAACTCCTTTCGGAGCCTTTTGCAATCTCCCCTACTCCCCACCATTACATAATTCAAAATAAAAATGGTGCTCTTAAACCATGCAGCTTCACACAAGTGCAGAAATTAAAGTGATTTCACTTGAGATGTTTAGATTGCAAAATTTTGATGTGGTTCTTTCTGAAGTTAGGTATTTTTTCAGTTTTGTGGGGAATTCTTGGCTGCGCCTCTGCAGCCCGAGGACCTTTGTCAGCAGTTATGGCTCTCAGGGAGAGTACATACTTTCAGGGAAAGAAAAGGTGTCACGATTGATTAGTGATGGACAGAAAACCCAGGAAGAATACAGCCCCATTGTATTTATCGATCCTGACTTATGTCTTCCCTGCCACGTTATTGCTTCTTCAGGATGTTCCGTGCACAAGCCTTGTGCAGCACAGACTCTCCCTGCCTCCTTCCCTCAGGAGGTCCAGTTTTTGCTGGGGTTCCACAGCTAGCTGACGTTGCAAGACTTCCTAGATGCAGCCGCAGTGGGGGCATTCTTCTCGTGGCCGGCAAGAGGGTGGACTGCAGCTGAGCTGTCTGTGTCTCTGTAGCCCATCTGTGCTGTAGGCAATCGATGCCGGTGCTGAACTGACCGTCACTTATTGAAAGTCTCGGCAGCAAGCCCAAGGTTGTTTTCATTATTTAGCGTCCTGATTGAGGTGTATGCTTCTGGGAGTGAATGAGTCACTTGGGTTCCACTGAGGGAAGGAGACAGGCAGCCTGGTCTTGGGAATTTTAATTGCAACGAGAAAAAGCATAGACCCGACTCAAATCCACTTTCAAGGTGCAGGCGCGGGACTTGCCGGGGGTGAACTGTTCACCGAGGGCTGTAGACATCTTACTTCTTGCCAAGTCACAATGAGAAAGCAAGGCAGAATCTATGGCACCTGGAAAAGAATCTGCTAAAACCTGCAACAGAATTCCTTCCCTACCCTGTCGGGATTGGGGGATGGCAGATGTGTACCAGTGCCCTGGGGAAACAAAGCAAAGAGAGAGCCTGCCTTCACCCTGTAGCGTTCCCAGTGGTCCCAGGGGAAGAAGAGAGCATTTTGGTATACAACCAAGAGAAAGTGACTGAAGGCCAGCCTTGGAGGAGTCCCCAGCTCTTGCTGCAGATCGAAGCATCCTTGATGTGTCCAATTACATAAATATTGAATAAGGATGCTGGGGAGAGCAGAATGGGGAAGAAGGAGGAGGAGATGCGGAAGACAGTGGCAGAAAATGCTGACTCAGGTAAGAGCTAATAGGAAAATCAGCAACCAGAGATAGATCCTATCAGGCATGGCTCTTGCCCCCACCCTGACTTTCACAGGTCTTGCCTTCAAACTACATGATGTAGAAGAATTTGCCTGTCTGGGTCAGAACCACCAGTAGGAAGAAAGCATTCATTTCTTGGTTTGGCTTCCAGAAGTTTCCCCCTTTATCTGAAAGCTTTGCCACCGCCTGCATTCATCCAGACTGAACATCCTCTGGGGCCTCGAGCGTTCCTCACTCAGCCCCTCACAGGAGCCTCCCATCAGCTCGGTCCCTGGCCAGTCCTGGCACTGCCCCCACCGCTCTCCTCCACACACAGTGCTATGCAGTCCAACTTTGTTTGTCCAACTGGGATTCCGTCAGTTCATCCCGGACTTTGGAAGGACCTACCAGTTTCAACGCCTCTCTCTGTGCCCCCCACCCCCACCCCACTTGCTCTTTCAAATAAGGAAGTACCACCTGGCCTTGAAAAAGTGAGGAGGAATTTACTAGGAGGACAAAGGGAAGCCTTATTCCAGGAAGAGGAAGCAGTCAATACAAAGAACCCAAGAGAGCAAATAGAAGGAGACAGCCAGAAACTGGGCCCGGTTGAGGTGGGGACCCGGGACTCGGGCTAGTTTTCTTTGAAAATAACTTTTATGTTTAGTTATTAAAATGGTCAAAGGAGTTAATTTTTAATTCTATGTATGTTTATATCAATTGTTTCTCTGATCATAGACAAAGAACTAACCTTGAAATTGATAAGAACATTGGAGATAAATTAATATGAAATCTGTTTTTAAAATAGTCAATAACCTCATGGGGAAAAAAAAATGAGCAAAAGACAAGATCACGTCACAGGAAAAGAAAGACAACTGACTTCAATACATACCAAGACTTCTGACCTCAGCTCAGTCAGAGACATGGCAATTAATTTTCTACTGAGCTATCATTTTAACCTATTATGTTGACAAAAGTTGAAGACTTTGATAGTATCTTCTGTTGGCCCGTTCAGACACTGATAATTAGGACTGTAAGTTAGCATGGCTCCGGTGGAGAGGGGTTTGGCATTATCCATCCCAACCCTAAAGACTTCGGTCAACAGCCCTCCTCTCTGAGACCCCACTGAAGAGAAGCACTACGCATGCGAGAGGTGATGTGTGTTGTGAGCATCGGCCGCAGTCTGATACAACACAAAGCTTGAGCAGCAGCTCAGCATCCATCCAGACAGAATCATCCAAGAGCTTACGGCCTGACCGTGCAATGGAGTGCTATGCGCCTGGGTGGAAGATGCAGAGGTCTAAACAAGCGTGAATGACTGAGCGACACGCAGAACAGGCTCTGCCGTGTGATGTGTGCAAAGCAGATCTGGAGACAGGAAACTAGGTGCATGTGTTTGCCTGTAGCTGTGCAAAGGATATTGGGATGGGTCCCAGAGGGCTTAAGCTTCTGCTCCTGTGAACGAATGCAGCAGAGTGGGGACCAGGCGGGCCAGGTAAGGATACTTCTACACTTGGTTGTATCTCCGTAGATTTTCAAATTCTGAGGTATTCTAAGCATTGTGTGCACACACACATGCATGCGCGCGCGCGCGCGCGCGCACACACACACATTTAAAAAATGCTTTTCCTGGAGTGTTTTTCAGAAAAGTTCTCAGTAGCCTGGCTGCCCAGCATCTTCTTTTATAGCTCACAAATCATCCCCTGCAATACTTAAGTGTAAAAACAAACAAACAAAACCAAAATACCCAAAAACAATGTATAAATGTCTTTGGAGGCAGCTCTGGCTGAAAGTAATTATGACTCCCACTAGGTTAACAACAGTGGTCCTCCTGCTCCTTGACATCCTCCCCTCCCCCTCCTCTTTATCATCCTTCCCGCCCCTTTCCTTCTCTCTTCCCCCTCTCCTTCTTGTCCTCCTCATCTGAAGGCACTGATTTGGGTTCTTCCAAGTATTTCTTTCCCAGCTGAGTCATGATTTTAAGGCTCTGGATTAAAGCCCAAATCTGCCCTTTATTCAGGTCTCTTTCTTCCTTGGCCAATCCTCCCCTGAGATGAGGTGGCTGAGAAGGGTGGAAGAACTGGTCACTTCGTGTTTCTGCGGTGACTTGTTCAGACCCCATCCTGTGCTCCTGTCAAATGTGCCTGCCCAGCTCGGACACCTTGTAAAAGCCGCTTTCAAACAACTTGGGAAAATCCTTGAAGTGAGGAACAGCTGTGCTGGGGAAAGAGGCAGCAGCTGCTCACCAGTTTCTCAGAAGTCTGCGGGAAGTAGAGCCCAGAGATCCCAGGACTGAATGGTGGCTTCAACTCCACATGTGGCCATTGTCCTAGCAGAAGTGCTCATCAACTGCTCTCTTTAGACTTTTAATTATTAGTGTGTGTGTGTGGGTGGGTGTGTTTAGATCATAGGACAACTTCCAAGAATCATTTCTCTCCTTCCACCATGGGTTCTGGGGATGGGACTCGGGTGGGTGGGCTTGGTGGCAAATGCCTTCACCTGCTGAGCCATCTCAATGGCCCCAATAGCTCTCTTTAGAAGGTGCCATAAAGCTGGTCTAGTAGCAAGGGCCTGTGATTCCACCTTTCAGAAGGCTGAGGCAGGAGGATTGCAAGGTTCCAGGTCAGCCTGGCAGCTTCCTAACAACCTGCCTGAAAACAAGAAGTCAAGAGAGGTGGTGCTGGTGAGGAGCAGAACTCAATGGTAGAGCTGCTTGTCTTTGAGACACTGACTGAACACATAGTGTCATAAACAATCAGAAGTCCTTCCAAGAGAAGCCGAGAGAGAGAGAGAGAGAGAGAGAGAGAGAGAGAGAGAGAGAGAGAGAGCAGGTACGTATGGAGGACAGAGGTCAGTATTGGGTATCTTGAGTCAAGTAGTTGGCTCAGTAGGTAAAGATTTCTCCCACCAAGTCTTCAGCCTGAGTTCGAGCCCTAGGACCAACATGGCAGAAAGAGAGAACTGATTTTTCTCAAGTTGTTCTCTGACCTCCAGGTGTGTACCCCCAAACTCCCCATGTGTGCACACACACATTTTTAAAATATTGACCATCTTCTATCATTGTAGCGTCCTCCACCTTCTTGTTGGAGATAAGATCTGTCCCTGAACCTAGAGTTCACTGATTGGCTGGACTGACTAGCCAGAGTGTGTGGGTCTTCTTCTTCTTCTTCTTCTTCTTCTTCTTCTTCTTCTTCTTCTTCTTCTTCTTCTTCTTCTTCTTCTTCTTCTTCTTCTTCTTCTTCTTCTTCTTCTTCTTCTTCTTCTTCTTCCTCTTCCTCTTCCTCTTCCTCTTCCTCTTCCTCTTCTTCTTCCCTCCCTCCCTCTCTCCCCCCTTTCTCTCTCAAAACAAGGTCTCCATGTGTACCCCTGGCTGTCCTGGAACTTGACCTATAGAACAGATTGTCTTGTCTGTACTGGGGTTAAAGTTGAGTGCCAGGCTCCCACAGGAGGTACTCTTTAGTCTAGGAAGACACCTGTCTTTTTCCCAAGCTTCCTAGACTAATTCTTCATTTCCTAGGACCCAGAAACTTCCAACAAGTTTTGGAAGCAGTGAAAAAACACATTAGCACTTCCCATGGTCACCCCAGGCAAACAGAGGCCAATAGGAAATGTGAATAGATGTTGGTCCCACCTGCTATTTTTTCTGAGAAAGCCTTGGATCCCCTGGGAGTGAAAATCGTCAGCTCAGCATCTTGATTTATGAGTCACCCCAGAGCCACCCCTACAGCCATTCCAGGCCCCCCGCCAGCAGGCACTGACAGAGTCAGGGCTGGGGACTGAGTCACCAGTGCCATTTCTCAGAACAGGTGTTCTTTGGCAAAACTCTGGGGAGAGTGCTCCACCCAGCCCACCTTCTGAGCAGAAAGACGAAGGCTGCCCGGTGCCAGGCAAGAGGTCCATTCCTGTCGAGGAATATGTGAAGCAGGGAGTTACCATGGCCCTAGGCCCAGGGACACTGAAAGGATTCCGATCCAGGGGTAGTTTTGTGTTCTACTTGTCCAGCTGGAGATCAGTCCCCTGGCTGTGCACAGTAGCCAAACAGCCTTCCAAACATGCACTCTTTAGCCAGCAATTGGACCTTCCAGTTACACCCATTATTGCCACTGGCAGAAAGCAAGTACTGGGACTTCACAAGTAGGAAGATGCCAGAGAGGACATCTTGTATGTATTTGTAAGCTTGCCTTCTCGTAGATGCCTCTGGGCACAGACCAACTGCACACCGGAATCAGCATTCTCTGCACCAGCCTGCAAAATGAAAGACATTCCTCTTTGCTTTCTGAAATAGAAAATGCACAAAGAACAAACCCTTGAGGCGCCCACCAAGCATGGGCTCCCCAAGCTAACAGCGCACTCTGCTCTCATTGCTCGGACTACAGACCAAAGATGCCTCTGCCTAGGTCGACCCAGGCCTGTGACACTGTTTCCTCCAACGCTGCTCAGAAGATGGCCTGCAGCACTGGTTCCCTAGGGTAGGACTCAAGGTTCCTGCAGCCCAGGGCAGCATCTGGAGCTCTGAGCTGTTTTAACACAGCCAACACACCCCACAGGCCCAGCAGGCAGGGTGGGTGAAGCTCCTCCTGTCCATGACGTGACGTGTGGGAGAAACTCTGATAACCACCTGGATGAACTGTGCTTCATCTGGGGCTCTGGGAGGTGGCTCTCGTTACTCACACAGCCACACCCCACTCCCCACTCTGCCTTCGCTCTGGTTCTTTCCCCAGTCACATCCCTTGAGGCAGGGGCAAGGCTGGGTTTGAAGAATAACTGATGCCCAGGAAGCAATTAGAAACAGAACCATTTCTCATAAAAATAACTTGGTAAGAGACTTTAGTTCAAAAGCCCAAACCCTTCCAATAATATCCCTCGAAATATGTGGTAGGCCTGTGCAGAGGCAGGGGGTTAGCTCAGAAAGCTACTGGGCTCACATCCAGCATGTAAGGAGGACAAACAGCACCCCTTGAAGCCCCAACCTGCCTTCTGAGAGAAGCTGAGAGAAGCCGCCGGTACTAAACACAACCTCAGGAGCAGACGTCTTCCCGCCTGAGCATGTGTCAGGAGAATAAACCCAGCGCAGTGCCAGATCGACGGACAGGTAAGGGGGAAGGACAGTTCAACAGGCCCTCTCAGAGTTCAAGGACAGTGGTCAATGTGTGACCAACAGCCACCATCCGGTACCCATGGAACAGTTTTCACACCCCTGCCACCCGACAGAAGGGGCAGCTCATCTCTCAGGGGTGTTTGTGCCTAAGGAGAAAGGCAGGGTTGCCAACCATTGGACTGTAGTCCTATCCACAACACAGTTCCCACCACACCGATGTGGTTTATGATAGAGAGGGCGGAGGGCAAGGGGCAAGGACTGACAGACAAGGCAGAAAGCAAGGGGAGAGGGCAGAGAACAAGAGGCAGGGGGGCAGAGGGCAAGGGGCAGAGGGCAGAGAGCAAAGGGCAGGGAATGAGGGGCAGGAGCTAACTGTGGCTGGCAGCATTTTCTAGGGACAATGAGCAAGAGTCGCTATAATTCTTTAAGTCTGAATCACTCAGCTCTGGAAGGTTCCAGAAACTAAGGAAGGATAAAAGGAGGAATTGTTTTTGCTCTCTGGGACCTGACAACAGAGTGGATATCAACAATAACACACATGTCAGTCATTCCAGGGGCTGGGGGATGTTCCCGAGGTCACTTATTTCCAGTCTGAGGTAAACCAGGCTAAGTTGTTGCCTGAAATTTCTCACTGCGTTTTTGCACTGGGCTTTGGTCACATGGTCAGTCAGGCAAGATCTTGAGGGACTTTGTTAGATTTGGAAACTGCTCCTTCTTAGGGGGTCCTGTGCCTCCTGTTGCCAGTGCAGCCCTAAGGCTCCTCTGCCTGGAGACCTCCGTATCCCTCTGGCCGGACATTGTTCTGGTTTCTGGTCAGAGCCAAAAGATGCCCATCCCAGGCTTCTCCACCCCCATCACAACCCTACATAAGTCCCTGCTTGATGCCATTAAACGAGTTCCTGCTTTGACAGACTCCCGACTCAGTGGGTGTGTTTCTCCCCAGTGCCCAGGGGGGAGGGCTGAGTCGTGACATCATTCCCTTCAGCCCCAGGGAGAGTCCGGCAGGTCCCGCTCTGCCCCCTCACCCCCACTCTTTCTGCCAGAGAACCTGGCAGCTGACCAGGTAAGTTGCATGTTCACTAAGAGGCTCTACCTTTTCAAAAAAAATAAGGCAATGTAAACAAATACTCCTTCACTGAGAGCATGTGTTTCCAAAAAATAAGATGAGGTAAGCAAATGCTCCCAGTGTGGCTAACTAAAAACTAACGCCATCATGTCAAACTGGCTTGCAAAATTCCTAAAAATTAACAGTGGGCTCTTGCAACCAAACCGAATTCCAGCTCCTCACTGGCTCTAGCCTAGTCCAACATGACTGAAACTGACCCAAGACAGAATATTGGCTCTGGAGCCGGACAAGCCTGAACAGGATGGCTAGCACGGTCCAGTTCCCCCCTTCTAAGTCTCCGAGATTCAAGTCCCATTCGGACATCCCAGTCCAGGCTCCACCCACTGAGGACAAAAGGCTGCTGCTTGGTTCAGTGCAGGAGAAGGAGGTGACATTCCGCCACATGGACCTCTGCGGAGCATTTTCTGTGTGCCTGCGTCCGTCCCTAGAGCTGGGAGGAACGCAGGAGGATTGCGACCTGCTCACACGTGGTGACAAGCAGATTGGCACCCCATGGTCCACTAACTGAGGAAGAGAGCAAGGTGAAGCCATGCTCTGGAGATCTGATCCAGCAAGGTGCTGAGAGAGTACACACGAGAGCACACATGTGTATATGTGTGTATGGATGTGTGCGCATGTGTCTGTGGTCACAAGAGGCAATTTGAGGAAACAGCCAACCTTATCTTTAGCAGCCTTTATACTAACCACAAATAATTCGCTCCATTTCATAAAAGGGCTCATTTGTTAACTCTGATGTCCTGACGGACTGGATTGTTGTCTTGCTGTCCTTGCTTGCTGGTTTCCATTGAAGTTAATGTTGAAGAAGGAAAATGTGTGATGGACCAGTCAGGACTTCTCTGTCTTTAATTCCCAAACCATAAAATCCCGCTCAGTGAAAAGCGGTTCATTCTCCCTTCCCTCCTGCTACTCCACCATCTGCCATTGCTTCCTCCATCCATTTTTTGCCTTTTACCAATTTGCTACGTTCATTCATTTATGCATGCCTTCAACTAAGCAGTTGGCTAGTCATTATGGGCGCATAAGCCTGTCATTGGCATCCACGGGCAAACAAACAAACTCCATTTTCATTTCGTTTGAATAAGAATTTTCTAAGCATTTTACTCAAAGGAAGCATGTGTTTTCATGCAGGGAAAATTATTAATTTCAATATTCATAGAGGATGAAAACCCTTGTATTACCTTGGGCTTGGCCAAGATGCTGTGTATGGCTTCTTCCATCCAGGAAGGCTTGTGATCCCTGTTGTACTTTATCCCCATTAAAGTGCATGTCCCATGGGCTCCCTATCTTCTTCCTGGCACTCACCGGGTTGCTTGAAAGCAGGCGACTGCAGGAATCAAGAGAAAATGCCATATGGGATCTCTGACTGGGGAGAGGAGACAGGCCGCCACACGCTTCTTGTGCCGCCTGCAGAACTTGGTACCCCACCTCCTTAACGAGAACTAGTGGGACATTATTCAGAACTGAAGGTCATGATGAAAAATTAAGGACAGGGCAAAAAGGAAAAGGCATGAAACTGACTGCAAGGCCATTTCTGATTGGGGATCCAGCAGAGCCAGGTGGAGGGTCCCCTTGGGGTCAACTCAATTTGCCGCTCTTGCACCCCCCTGCATTCTTCCCACATGCATCTGTGCCCGGGGGACTGTGACAAGCCCATGCCACCTGGGTTTGTGACATGAGTCCCCTGCCTATATTCTGGCTCTCTGCAGGCTGGGGAACAGCTGCTGGTGCCTACAGCATGCAGGGGACCCCATCTGCAAGACTCATACTGCAGCCTCACGTTCCTCAACTGCAGCTGCCCTTTGCCGCAGGAAAAAAGAAGAGGGGGCGGGGAACCGGTCTTCCCTGATGTTCCATGATGAACACTGAGAGTAATAAGTTCTGACTGCAATAATCCTTCCAAAAATGAAGCAATTCTCTACAGAGCCCATCCTCCTTTTGATTCTGCCTACAAATTAAGTAGAAATTGAAACCTGTTCTTTCCTTCCCCGTCCAGGCTAAGCAAGGACACTGGCCGAATCAGGGAGAACTGGCAATCAATGAAGGGCCTGTCAAAGGCCTGTTTTACAGTGGGGATCTGCCTGCTGCGGGGAGTGGGGTAATTTCTTCTTAAGTGTCTGGTATCCATGGAAGACAAGGAAGGAAAACGAGGTGTGTTAATAATGGTACGCAAGCCTCCGGATGTTCTGTGAGGCTGCTGCCGCCTGAAAACAAGCCTGCGTCAGGGTTTCATTCCAGAAGATCCCAAGACACCAGCGCCTGAGAGAACAGGGAGGGGATGAGATGACAGGAGGCAGGGAGCAGAGAGCCCTGCTCTGCTGAGATGTCAGAGTCACGGATACGAGCACCAGAAGATGTTTTCTGTTAAAGAAGCCTCTGCCGTTCCCTTTTCTCACCGGCTCTCTTTTTTAGAGTTGCGTCTTTTCTCCTGCAGCTCTGTTCACTGCAATGCCCGTTCCTCCCATCATAATCCATGCCCTCTGCCCTGCCGATCCGTCTGGGTATCCCAGGGCAGATGGATAACTGTACGACCCCATCACTTTCTGCAGTTTTATAGGGTGTGTGTGTGTGTGTTTGTGTGTGTGTGGTGTGTGTGTGTGGTGTGTGTGTGTGGTGTGTGTATGTTTTGGGGTTTTTGCTTTTTAAGACAGGATTTCTCTATGCGTCCCTGGCTGTCCTAGAACTCACTCTGTAGACCAGGCTGGCCTCCAAATCACAAAGATCTCCCTGCCATGTGCTTGGATTAAAGGTGCGAGCCATCACACCCAGCTACATTTATAATTTTTTAAAATTCCGTCATCATGTTTTTATATTGTGTATATAATTAAATTTACCATACCCACCACTTTCTGTATGTGTATAAGTGTGTGATGTGAGCATGTGCACATGTGTGTACGGAGGCCAGAGATGAGCATTGCATGGTTTCCTCTATTGCTCTCCATGTTCTCTATTGAGGCAGGAGCTCTCAAGGAAGCTGGAAGTCACCAATTCTCCAGACCGGCCAGTTGGTGAGCTCCAGTGATCTGTCTGTCCCTGTGTCCCCAGCACTAGGACTGTGCTGTGGTGTGTGTGTGTGTGCACTAGAATGACAGACGCACACTAGAACGGTGCTGTGGTGTGTGTGTGTGTGTGTGTGTGTGTGTGTGTGTGTG
>NW_004949127.1:1371600-1383331 GCF_000317375.1 Microtus ochrogaster | reverse complement strand
GTGAGCACTAGAACGACAGGCACACTAGAACTGTACTGTGGTGTGTGTGTGTGTGTGCACTAGAATGACAGGCACACACTAGAATGGTGCTGTGGTGTGGTGTGTGCGCACGCACTAGAACGACAGGCACACACTAGAACGGTGCTGTGGTGTGGTGTGTGTGTGCGCATGCACTAGAACGACAGGCACACACACACACCACACCCTGCTTGTTACGCGGTTTCTGGGGACGCAAGCTCAGGCCCTTATGCCTGCACAGCAGACATTTTGCTGATCAAGCTGCCTCTCCAGCCCGCTAAGCATTTTTAGGGTGCAGTTAAGTAGTGCAGTGCATACGGACATCACTGCCCAATCGAGCCCCAGGTCGTCTTAGGAAAAACCTAACCCACTAGGACCTGCTGCTCAATAGTTCACTTGTTAAAGACTTCCTACCTGGTAAGTCCACACTCCTCTGTTTTCTGACCCCTAGAAACAGTGGAATAATAACTCCCTATGGATCTGGGGATAGCATATTGCTCCACAATAAGTAGCTAATACGAACACTTACTCTAACCTGTCAGGAATTACGGCAACTGTTTCATCTAACTAATTAATCCACAGCGTTAGACGGTTGTTTCTAATAGCCGTGTGTGTGTGAATTGTCCCCCTACAGGCTGATTTGTTTAAACATTTCAGTTCCCAGCCACCTGTTTTGGGAGATCGTAGCATCTCTTGGACATGTGACCTAGTGGGCAGACATAGCGTTGGAAGGCCGCAAGAGTGGGACTTACAGGTCATACCCCACCTAGGTCTGCCCAAGTCTCTTGGCTCCCTGTTTGGAACCGGGTAACAAGGAGCTACCACAACATCTTTCCCACTATCATGGTCCTGTAGCTCCTTAAATCACGAGCCAAAACTGGTCATCCTCCTGTGCCAGGTCATAGCGATGAGTGAACACAGCATCCCTGTTCCGATAAATAACGCTGAAGGTTAGGCGCCAGCGCAGCCCCTCCTCCTTAGTCAACTGGCAGAGAAGAACGCGTTCTCCTAACTTGGGCACTGTATATTCTGCAAGGAGTCCCCAAAGGCTGCAATTGGTGCATTCCTGCTGCCCTTCTGCCCTGTTCTGTACCCTCAAAGTCCTTTTGACTTCTTAGTTCTCACGTCTCAGCGCTAGAATAGCTTGGAATTTTCTCTGCTCAATGATCTTGGCAGATTGTGTCATTATCTGTATAAAAGGACCTGCTGCACCCTTGTCCCGTATCTCTCTGCCATACCCTTCATCCGTTGGAGTATGAGAACCAAAGTTACATCTTTAGTTCCAGTTACTATGCCTTAGAGATCCGTGAAACAAAAATTCTTCTGATGGGCAAACGCCCTGCCCAAGGACAGGTAGCTCCTGAAATGCTGAAGGCTGTTGTCTATGGGCGATAACAAGGCACGTGTTTTCACTCCCTAAACAAGACGTGCTGGGTCACACGTGCATCGGAGGTATGCTTGCCCCTGATTGGCTGTAGGCTGTAGGTACACCAGGATGTATCCTTGTCCCTGATTGGACCTGATGGGAAATATTTAAGCCACTGTAAAACTTGATTTGGGGCCATTTTTTTTTTCTGGGAAACCAGAGATGGACCTGGCCAGTATTTAATTAAAGCTTGCTTCAAATTTGGCTTCAGACTGTGGTAGAGGTCTTACTCCTGATTGGTGGGTAACAGTAGTACCTACCATTTAGTGGTACCCAAGTGGGTGGTGGGTACCTTTTCCATGTACTTATAGCATGGTGCTGAGGGAGCCAGAGGGTCCTGTGTGCCCTGTAGGGGTTGGGGAACTCTAGTCCTGAATGCTCTTCCCTGGTCTCTGTTAAGGAGGTGAATTTCTCAGCCTTACTATCCTTCCCCGACAATTCCATTGGAATTGGGGCCGTTATAGGGCTTGGAGGGACAGGCCTGTCAGATGCTGCTCCAGGGGCCAGGAGGGTCGGATGCTGCATGCTCCACCTGGGAACCTTTGGCTTTCCTTCCTCTCCTGTCACCCACTAGCAATCTCGTTCAGACCTTTGACACAGTAGCTGAGTCGTAAGAGGTCCACCATGAATGATTACCTCTGGTGAAGACAGAACAATGGAGCAAACCAAATCAACAGGGGAGCAATAAACGCCCTTTGCCCCTCAGGTCTCAGTTAAGCCTTGGCAGGAATAAGCAGTGACCTCCAGCACAGAAGGCTTACAGTGTAGCAAGTCAGGTCCAAAGGCCACCACTCCCTGGTGGCAGGAGGGCTGGGTTCTTGACCCAGCGCTAACATCCACAAGGACTGGTAGACCCCAGACTTGCTATCTGGTTTGTGGGGGGCTGCTGTTTGTTCATTAAATAAGAGGTCTCAATCAGAGCACCCCCAAGTTCCCTTCTAGAACCATCTTCGTAGGGCTAGCCCCAGAGAGGCGGGTCCCTTCCTGTTTCCTGGGTCTCTGTTCACCCCGGCTCACCTGTCACCTCTCTGTTCCTGGTGGTGACGATGACATTACTGACGGGCACAGAAACATTCTGTGGATCTGAGGCTGAGGCCCTCGGGGCAGCCCCAGCGCCCTGGGAAGTAGCAGGCTCCCCTTGGACCCCAACAAGCCAGGAAGCCTTACAGAAACCCAGAACCATGTTTAAGCACCAGATCTAGCCCAGCCGCCACCCCATCTACCACCCCTACCACCTGCTGGCAGGGGGGAGTGGATGGGACCATGACCAACACCCTGGCAGCTTCTTCTTCCGGGAACTGGCCTCATTCCTTCTCTAACTGGGAACTTGGCGGTTCTATGGAGGATCGCTTTACAGAGCTGGGAAGTTAGACACAGCTAAAATCAAGACTCGGAACTCGGTTCTGGCCCAGGCAGGAGTGAAGGGACACTGGCATCTCATTGATCACCCCACAAGTGTTTACTGGTTCAAGCGGCCTCACTGGATCCTCAGAGCTAGCTTCCCGCTGATTGATTAGGCATAGACCTGACACTATTTGCCCTGGTCCAGCAAGGGCGTGACTGGTTCCCACTATGCAGCAGTGATCTCCCACCCACCAGTGGCTTTGCAGGGTGGATGCAGGTTGTTCTGTTTTTAACCAGCACAGGAAGCTGTAAGCTGGAGAAAGTTGGGGTGTTCTGCCTGCTTTTTCATGGTACCTCTGTTTCTCATGTATGCTCTTTGACCTCCACACAGGGGCCTTGCCTGGCGTAAAAGGGGCACTTATCTTACCCTGGCTGCTTTATCGGGGTGGCTCACTCCTCCCAAAGACCAGGGCTGAACAGGGTCTGCCTCTCCACCCCTGCACCTCCTCCTCCACCTCCTCTGCCCAGCTCCTCCAGCCCCACCTCCAGGCAGCTCTGCCCCGGGGACACTTCCCCTATCAGTGGTTTTTATGGACAAATCACTCTGAGAAAGCCAGACAGCTGGACAGAGTGTGTGCATAGAACACAGAGCCAGAGCTGGGGAAGGCAGAGAAGAAAACGCAGTGAAACAGGAGCCACGTGACCGAAGTCCCACACCACCGCAGGACCTTGCATTCTGGCATTAGCTGCTTCAAGCGGCAGTTTTGGCCAGGTGGTGGTGCACGCCTTTAATCCTAGCACTCAGGAGGCAGTGGCAGGTGAATCTCTGTGAATTCCAGAACATCCTGGTCTACAGAGCGAGTTCCAGGACAGCCAGGGTTACTCAGAGAAACCCTGTCTTGGGGGTGGGGGTGGGTATTGGTGGGTGGCTCTTTTGAGAAAATACAACCTGATCATTTGGTTCCAGGAGACCATGGGGTCTGGAGTTATTAGGGTCAGAGCTTGGGCTCTGGCGGCCTTAACAAGCAAGGCTCAACCACCTGTCCTGGGTAAACAAAGCAGTAGTGAAGAGTGGAGAGAGGAGATTATTTATTCAATGTGTCCACCTGGGAAGAGAAGCAAATAAGGGGGAGCATTACCCCCCCCCACACACACACACCGCACCTCCCGTTCCCACCCATATTGATCAGGCATTGCCTCTGGCTCCAGTCTATGGTCTGACACATTCCTCCTCTGGCTGGGACCAGGCCTCAGCCTCTCCCCTCCCCCAGTCCTTGCACTCTTTTGTGTTAGTGGTCCAGCAGCCAAGGGGGCACAAGTGTCTCTCCTTAGAATGCGTCTTCCCTCCTGCCCCCCCCCCGGGCGTCCTCAGGATCTCTGCTGTCTTGGCCTTGGGGGCAGATGGAGGCACACTGGTTTCTTTCCCAAGCAGGGCAAATGGATAGCTCTCTTGTCGTGCTCCTCCTTTCTTCTTTTCCCAGGGACTTCCTGCCAGATGATGTTGTGCGAAGTACTGGGAATCTCAGGAGATCAGAGACAAGGCTGGGCACTGCCCCACTGGCTCTGGAGTCCTGTGGGAGAGAGAGGCACCCTATCTAGAGAGAGCAGTTCTACCATACCGAGGCCCCCAGGCCCTGAGATGTGGTGTGAACAAGGTTATCATACCAAAGTGCCCAGGCCCTGGGATGTGGTGTGAACACGGCTACCATACGGAGGCCCCCAGTGGAAGGGGCTTCTCCACTCTCTCTGTCACGCAGGGCCCATAGGTGAGCCCTTAAGATGTATATATGAGGGGATAGTTGAGCTCAGGGTAGGGGCAGGGACAGAGGTGGGGGGGCGGTCCTTCGTGTCTACCTTCCATGTAGCTTTTCTTCTCAAATTCTGTCTGTCTTTCTGGAGCCTGAGAAGGCAGATCATTCCAGAAAGAGGCTTCTTGTGCCTCTTCTCCCCTGCTACACCCCAGGAAAGGTGATCCACCCACCTGAGCCGTGAGTCAGGGCAGTGGGTGGCAGGGCAGGACACCCAGCGTCCGAGGGATGGAAAGCCAGTCCTCTACCACGACTCCCTCATGAGTCTCTTCCCAGAGACTCACCTGCCCCTCCTCTTCAGGCTGCCTGCCCGCCCCCCATCTCGCTCACTCTCAGCCGACTGCACCATCACCATGGCTACGCTTGCTTCTCTTCCACTCTCAGCAGGAGTCAGAGCTGGGGGAGGGAGGCTGTCTCACTAGTCCTATAGAGCTGGGATCTCTTAAAGGCAGCTCAGATTTCTTGTCAGTCCCGTAATGGCTCCCTCTGCTTGCTCTCGGTCTCCTTGACTATCCCGTTCCCTCAAGTTCTCTTCCCCTCTTCTTCTCTCCTCCTCCTCCCCTTCCACCCTCCCTTCTCACCCCCACTACCCCCATGCTCCCAATTTTCTCAGGAGATCTTGTCTATTTCCCCTTCCCAGGGAGATCTATATATGTTTCTCTTAGGGTTCACCTTGTTACTTGGCTTCTCTAGGGTCATGGGTTATAGGACCATTCTCCTTTGCTTTACATCTAATATCCACTATGAGTGAGTACATACCATGTTCATCTCTCTGGGTCTGGGTTACCTCACTCAGGATGGTTTTTTTTTTTGAGGTTCTATCCATTTACATGCAAATTTCATGATGTGTGGGGGGTTGGTTGTTTTTTTTTCCCACTGAGTAGTACTCCACTGTGTAAATGTACCACATTTTCTTTATCCTTTCTTTGGTTGAGGGGCATCTAGGTTGTTTCCAGGTTCTGGCTATTACAAATAATGCTGCTATGAACATAGTTGAACAAATGTCCTTGTAGTATGATTGAGCATCCTTTGGGTATATGCCCAAGAGTGGTATTGCTGGATCCTGAGGTAGGTGGAGTCCCTATTTTCTGAGAAACCGCCATACTGATTTACAGAGTGGTTGTACAAGTTTGCATTCCCACCAGCAATAGAAGAGTGTTCCCCTTACTCTACATCCTCTCCAGCATAAGCTGTCATTGGTGTTCTTGATCTTAGCCATTCTAACTGGCACAAGATGTCAGGTAAAGATCTCAAAAGTTGTTTTGATTTGCATTTCCCTGATGACTAAGGATGTTGAACATTTCCTTAAGTGTCTTTCAGTCATTTGAGATTCTCCTGTTGAGAATTTCTGTTTAGATCTAAACCTGGCTCTAGAGAAGTTCCTAGGAGTCCACAAGAATGATCCCAACTAAGATCCTGAACAATAGAGGAAAGGCCCCCCCCCCATCTTGACTTGCCCTGTAGTCAGACTGATGAATATCTTAAATGTCATCATAGAACCTCATCCAGCAACTGATGGAAGCAGAGGCAGAGACCCACATGGGAGCACTGGACTGAGCTTCCAAAGTCCAGTTGAAGAGTGGAATAAAATGAGAATATGAGCAAAGAGGTCAAGACCATGATGGGGACACCCACTGAAATATTTACCTGAGCTAATGGGAGCTCACCAACTCTGGCTGGACAGGGAAGGAACCAGCATAGGACCAAGCTAGATCCTTGGAATGTGGCTGACAGTCGCGTGGCTGGGGCAGACTGAGGGGCCACTGGCAGTGGCAACAGGATTTATCCCTACTGCATGTACTGGCTTTTTGAAACCCACTCTCTTTAGAGGGATACTTTGCTCAGCCTAGATATAGTGGGGGAGGGTCTTGGACCTTCCTCAAAGCAGTGTGCCTTACCCTCTCTGAGGAGTGGATGGGGGTGGAGTAAGGGGAGGTGGAGGGGATGGGAGGAGGAGAGGGGTTAGGAACTGGGATTGGATTGGTATGTAAAATGAGTTTTAAAAAAATAAAAGGAAAAAAGTCAGCTCTGAGCTGCACACTGTAAGTCCCTGGCCCAGTCTTTCTTTGAAGGTTCACCTTCCGCAGAAAAGATGTGACCAACCAAACAGGATATTGTAGCTCAGGCTGGCTTGTAGTCATAGCCTGAAAGGATGCATGTTGTGTGCGTGAGTGTGTTTGTGTGTGTGTGCTGGTACACATGTTTATATAGGTGTGTGTTCACATGTGTAGTCTCATGTGTGAAGGGCAGAGGACAACCTTGGATGTCATTCCTTAGGTGCTGTCTACCAGGGTCTCCCTGGCCTGGAACTCACTAGTGAGCTAGACTGACTGTCTACAGTCCCAGGGATCTGTCTGTCTCATCTGTCTTCCCACACGGAGATGGCAAGTGTGTGCACCACACCCGACTTTTCTGTTTTTGAAAGTGGGTTCCAGGGATTGAATTCAGGTCCTCACGCTTGCTGGACAAGCCCTTTACCAACAGAGCCATCTAACCAGCCTGGCTGCTTGTGACAGTATTGATGCCTGGTGTGCGTGTGTGTGTGGGTGTGGCTAACGTTGCAGGTCGCCCACTGAGTGATGAAGGCAGGCCTGACAAGGTTATGGCTGTCACTGTCACGTTGAGGCTGTAAGAATGGACCCTTATCCAGTGCCTCCCAGTTTTCGAGGAGATGAAGTCATACAAATTATGGATGGAACCCTGCCGGCTTTCAGTTTTCTTGCTTATAAGATGAGGACAAGAATACCTACTTTTCGAATTAAGTAGAATTCATGCAAAGTGTCTGGCACACAGTAGGTGCTAAGAAATGCCTCACGCAGAGTTCTGGGCCCTCCCCATCATGAAAGACAGTTTCCCCAATCCTGACTTGAATGAAGATGGACAGAGTGATCCCCAGCCTCACCTCTAGCCTCCACCAGGTGGGTATAGCCTTGAGCCTCTGTGTGGGAAGACAGCCATGAGGTGACTCCAGGCTGAGAGCCTGAAGTAGAGAGGCAAGCTGCTCAGGCCTGGAGGACTTGGAAAGCCTCGGGAATTGGGACATGAGGTGCCAAGGAAGGCAGCAGATGGAGCTGAAACAGAGGGATTATTTTGAAGTACTTCTACCAGCAGAGAGACTTGCAGAGGCCAAACTCCGCTCCCCTCCAGCAGGAGAGGGGTTTGTTATCTAGAGAAACTGGATAGAGACTTGCACTAGTGACGTCAGCTGTTACATGCTGGGGTGAGGTCAGAATTTGCATACTAAATGAGCTTTCTCTCCTACCTTAGAGCAACAGGGTCAGGGGACTGTTGTGGAATATTCCTTTACACTTGCTGCAGAAACTACCCAGCTCCAGAAACCGCCAGATCTCTGCATCACTGACACAGATGACCCTGGAGTTACAAACCTACACCCCCTCCCCCATCACATCCAGAACTCCAGAACTTCTGATGAGCTCCTCAAGGTAGCATGATTGCTCTCTTCTTCCTCCTCCTCTTCCTGCACCTCTTCTTCCTGAGGTAGGGTATTGCTGTGCGACCCAGGCTGGCCTTGAACTCACCTCATAGCTCAGGCAGGCCTTGAGGTTTTTTGTTTGTTTTTAATAAGATCTATTCATTTTATTTTGTGTCTGAGTGTTTAACTTGAGTGTGTGTGTGTGTGTGTGTGTGTGTCTGGTGCCTGCAGAGGTCAGAAGAATCAGATGCCCTGGAACTGGAGTCATGATGTTTGTGAACCACCATGTGGGTGCTTCAGACAGAACCAAAGTTCTGCAAAAATAAGTACCTTCTTGCAGGGAGCCGGACAAGATTGCCATTACAAGATGGCGCCAACATCCTGTCTTGTTGGAAATAAACAACTCCATATTTGGCTATGCCTTTGGGAGCTGCGTGTCCCCCGCTTCCCGCATGCGAGGTGGTTTAGAGTCCTTGGACCTATCCTGACGCAGTCTGGTGTCAGCTGATGGTGGCAACCAATCACAGGGCGACCCATGTGCCTACTCCCTATATAAGCAGTTGCTTTAGTGCTCACGGGGCCCCTTGCTTCCTGCTCTCCCTCAACCAAGGGCACTCCATTAAAGCGTGATCTGAGAATCCTCGTGTGGTGGTTGTTCTTTCTCGCTGGTCGAGAAGTTCGCCACAGCTGGTGCCGGAAACTTCGGTCGCCAGGCAAGGGGCCAAAGAGGATTCAGAACTCAACACTCAAGGAGTAGTGATGTCGGAGATAGATTGCTGTGAACAAAGTCCTGGAATAAACTGCAGTGAGAAGAGCTCCGGTGGTGGCGTCATCTTTGTGGGACGAGGGTGACCATGACAGTTGGTGGCCAATGATTTGGCTGACTGCCTTACCTGGTCCATGGCTTTGGTCGTCTTGGACCCTGTAGAATTAGCACAAGATTTTCATAAGCTTTGGCATGTGCCTGCCAATACCCTTAGAAGAAAATTTCCTTTTTCCAGACAGATAGCCAGAGAAATAGTTAAAGCCTGCTCTTCATTTGTGACCTTTTTGCACCCCCCTAATGTTGGGGTCAATCCTAGAGGGCTACAACCTAACGCGTTGTGGCAAATGGATGTTACCCATGTGCCTGAATTTGGCAAATTAAAATATTTGCATATATCAGTGGATACCTTTTCTGGCATTATTCATGCCACGCCCCTAGCAGGAGAAAAGGGGACTCATATAAAAACACATTGCCTTGAGGCCTGGGCTGCCTGGGGAAAACCCCTACGCCTTAAGAGGCCCTGCATATACCTCCCATGGATTTCGTGCCTTTTGTGCACAGCTCCAGGTGACCCACATTACGGGTCTTCCATACAATCCGCAAGGACAAGGTATTATGGAGAGAGCTAACAGAAGTATTAAAACAATTCTGCAAAAACAAAAAGGGGGAATAGCTGAATCCGCTTCCCCAGGGAAAGAATCTCCCTTGCGCTCTTCACACTTAATTTTTTAAACCTGAATGAGTCTGGTACTGCAGCAGCTGAAAAGCACGCAGCAGGCCCTATGGAAAAAAAGGAATATGTGATGTGGAAAGATGTATTGGGTAACAAATGGTATGGACCGGATCTTGTGGTGGCAAGATCCAGGGGAGCTGTATGTTTTTCCACAGGGCCAAGAGGCTCCGCTTTGGGTTCCGAGCCGGCTGACACGCATGATCAAGGAAGTTCCTAAGGATGAGGCTGAGTCTCTGGAAGAAGATCCTGCTGACATCCCTGATGAAATGTATCCAGGGGAAGGCGGAGCACAGGTTGGGGAATCCTGTCAGCCTTCCCAAAGGTGATGCCTGTTCGGCATGATGCCACGGTTTTCCCCAGATTTTTACCACCAATAGAAACCTTGATTTACCATCTTTAATGTATAATTCTGAAGCAGCCCCTTTAGGAGAAGCATGTAACATTACAGAGAAAGGGTCCCTGTGCTTTCAATAAGGAGTGAGTGGGCATGGGCATGTTTTTTGGCAAGCTGTCTGGGTGGCTATGTGTTGTGCCTGTGGTTGGTCTGACGCCTTCATGCCCAAACCAAGAGGGACAAAGTAATTATCTCCCAAGCATTGGCTGCCCTGGAATGTGGCTCCTCCCCCCAGATATGGCTATCGGCACTAAGAGACACTTAGGGCTTCCATCATGCACAGCCTATGCACCCCATGGGATCTGTTGATCCATTGCACTTGGGTAGGTGTGCGGATGTAGGTTCCTGTGACACAGCCTTTGCACCCCCAGGGTTCCTCGAGTACCCATTGCACAGGGGAAGGTGTGTCCATGGAGAATATCTTCCATCCTCAATCGACCAACACATCATGAGGTGGGGGTCAGATTGGATGACGTTAGTCCTGTGCTCATTGCTCACAAACAATAAGGGGGAACTGCAGGGAGCCAGACAGGAT
Organism: Microtus ochrogaster; assembly: GCF_000317375.1. NCBI lineage: Eukaryota > Metazoa > Chordata > Mammalia > Rodentia > Cricetidae > Microtus > Microtus ochrogaster. Next base: position 1,372,874 of record NW_004949127.1, on the reverse strand, counting down.
CGCCATTGCAAGATGGCGCCGACATCCTGTCTTGTTGGAAATAAACAACTCCATATTTGGCTATGCCTTTGGGAGCTGCGTGTCCCCCGCTTCCCGCATGTGTGGTGGTTTAGAGTCCTTGGACCTATCCTGACGCAGTCTGGTGTCAGCTGATGGTGGCAACCAATCACAGGGCGACCCGTGTGCCTACTCCCTATATAAGCAGCTGCTTTAGTGCTCTCGGGGCCCCTCGCTTCCTGCTCTCCTTCAACCAAGGGCACTCCATTAAAGCGTGATCTGAGAAGAATCCTCCTGTGGTGGTTGTTCTTTCTCGCTGGTTGAGAAGTTTGCCGCACCTCCTTCCTTCCTTCCTTCCTTCCTTCCTTCCTTCCTTCCTTCCTTCCTTCCTTGGGAAAGATGGAGGGAAGGGCACAACAAGGGAGCTCTCCATTTGCCCTGCTTGGGAAAGAAACCAGTGTGCCTCCATCTGCCCCCAAGGCCAAGACAGCAGAGATCCTGAGGACGCCGGGGGAGGGGGGGGGGCAGGAGGGAAGACGCATTCTAAGGAGAGACACTTGTGCCCCCTTGGCTGCTGGACCACTAACACAAAAGAGTGCAAGGACTGGGGGAGGGGAGAGGCTGAGGCCTGGTCCCAGCCAGAGGAGGAATGTGTCAGACCATAGACTGGAGCCAGAGACAATGCCTGATCAATATGGGTGGGAACGGGAGGGGCGTGTCTGTGTGTGTGTGTGGGGGGTAATGCTCCCCCTTATTTGCTTCTCTTCCCAGGTGGACACATTGAATGAATAATCTCTCTCCACTCTTCACTACTGGACAGATGGTTGAGCCTTGCTTGTTAAGGCCGCCAGAGCCCAAGCTCTGACCCTAATAACTCCAGACCCCATGGTCTCCCGGAACCAAATGATTTCCCCTTTTTTCTTTCTTTATTCCTTTCTTCTCTATTATTTGTTTGTTTTACCTAGAGTCTCATTATGCAGCCTTGCCTAAAACTCTCTATGTAGACCAAGCTGCCCTCAAACTCAGAGATTTGCCTGCTTCTGCCTCCCGAGTGCTGAGATGACCCAGCATAAATACTCAACTGATGAGCTGTCTCTCCAGGCCCTCGTCCTGAGTTTCTGATCCTCTGTTTCTGTCTCTGTCCTGGATGCCAGGCATGCATCACCACCTTCTCAGAGCCCTGTCAAGGGTCTCCTGGTGATGACGTCACAGCTTCTCAGAGCCCTGTCAAGGGTCTCCTGGTGATGACGTCACAGCTTCTCAGAGCCCCGTCAAGG
>NW_004949127.1:1369853-1371500 GCF_000317375.1 Microtus ochrogaster | reverse complement strand
GTCAAGGGTCTCCTGGTGATGACGTCACAGCTTCTCAGAGCCCCGTCAAGGGTCTCTCCTGATGACGATGTGAGATTAGCGCTCTGAAGTGGGAAAGCAGACAAAGAATGAACAGGAGAAACTGAGAACGAATCAGAGCTGCTGTCTTGAGAAGCACTGAGACGGCATCCACAGGATACATGAAATAGTGTAAGTAGGCCACAAGCTCCTGGAAGTTAAAAATACAAGAGGAAATCTCAAAGTTTGTGGAACAGCGTTGGAAGGTAAAGTTGGTGAAATGTCCCTGGCCTAGTTTCTTCTCTTGCTATGAGAAAAAACATGGCCAAAACCAACTCGGGGAAGAAAGAGTTTATTTCAGTTTATGTTTCCAGGTAAGCGTTCACCATGGAGAGCAGTCAGAGTAGGAGCTCAAGGCAGGACCCTGACACAGAAACGACGAGGGGGGGGTGGATATGCCGCTTACTAGATGGCTCTCTGGTTCATGCTCAGCTAGTTTTCATATACAGCCTAGACCCAGCTGCCTGGGGAGTGGCACCACCGACAGTGGCTGCTGGACACTCTTATGTCAATTAACAACCAAGAAAATGCCTAAGCCAATCTGCGGGAGGCAGTTCTTCAGTTGAGAGCCCCTCTTCCCATGACAAAACAACCTCCCGAAGTAGCACAGACCCTGAAGAGAAATTCCTTAAAGGGCAACAAAAGGCAAAACATAAGAGAATAGAAAAGGAATTTAGGAAGTGGTTCCGCTACGAGAAAGTGGTGGTAAGGAACTCACCAAGCATAATGTAAGAAAAATGCCTGGATGGGGAAGACTGGACTGCCCCAGATACCTGGGAAGAGATGGCCAGAGCCCATGTTAAGACACACAGAACTGGAAACAGAAGAAAGACCCTAAGAGTTTTCCAGAAAAAGAAAAGGTCACATGTATGACACTGAGCTCCCCACCAGCAACATGGAGAGTAAAATACGTGGAAGACATGTCTTCAGTACTCAGCTTTTTCACTAAAATTCCACCCCCAACCACACTACATAAATGTTACTGTTAGTACCAGTCATTATCAGTCCTCAAAGACATAAGCAAGCATGAAACATGCACAAGAATTTACATCCCATTTATACTGTAAGGGGGCTGCTAAAGACTCTCCATTACAGAAAGGAAAGGCTGCCTAAGCTTGGTACCATCAGCACTCGGGAGGCAGGGACAGGCAGATCTCTGAGTTCAAGGCCAGCCTGGTCAACACGGCAAGTTCCAGGCCTGTCAAAACTACTCTGTCCCAAACAAGGCAAAACGAAAAACAGCAATAATATAAATCCACAAAAATAAGACAAAAGAAGAAAGCTTGCCATCTAAGGGAATGACAAAGAGTTCCAGAAGACGGTGCGGTGCAGGCCTCGGAGACTCTGGGAGGAGCCACACTAGTGAAACAATAGAGCACACATCCTTGGATTTGAGATCTCAAAATGGATGTAAAGCTGACCTACAAGGCCAAAAATACCCCCAAAATTTGGATGCTTTTGAAAAACAGAAAGCAAAACATGGAGGGGTCACTGCGGCAGGAAGAGGGGTGCGCTGAGGAGGGATGGAGGGGTCACTGCGGCAGGAAGAGGGGTGCGCTGAGGAGGGATGGAGGGGGTCACTGTGGCAGG
>NW_004949127.1:1347548-1369753 GCF_000317375.1 Microtus ochrogaster | reverse complement strand
AGGAAGAGGGGTGCGCTGAGGAGGGATGGAGGGGTCACTGCTGCAGGAAGAGGGGTGCGCTGAGGAGGGATGGAGGGGTCACTGTGGCAGGAAGAAGAGTGCGCTGAGGTAGGGAATCTGCTCTCATTTTATGACTTGGTGCAGCAGTGGATAATGTTTATTTTATAAAATCATAATAATGGACTTTTACCAAAGATTCATAAACAGTTGTGTTTGAAGGATAGAGTGCACAGGAAGGAGAGGGTGAAGAATCTAAACTATTTATGTGTAGTGACAGTGGTGATGTGCGCCTGCGATCTTGGCACCCAGGAGGTGGAGGCAGGAGAATAAAGAGTTCAAGGATTGCCCGGGTTACGTGCCAAGCTCCATACACTTGGGACTACACACCAAGCTCTAGGCCAGCCTGGGATACACAGTGAGATCCTGTTTCTAATGCATATACAAAATTCAGGAATATCCACTTGCTGTAGTGAAGAGAATTTAAGTAAATTACTCAAGAAATAACAGTGTGCCTTATCCTTAAGATAGAACTAGCAGCGTTGTGAGTGGTTGCTTCTGGGAACAAAAGGAAGATGAGGTAGAAATGTGGTCAAGAGACTGTTGTATATAATTTGACAACATTAATTACTGTGACAATATAAAATGTCCTTAAGCTTACCCAACTGACTCCCAAGGACATCCTCAGGACAGATGTCCAGGTAGAAACCACCTTGGGATGGCTTCAAACTGATTTGCTTGTATACCAGGGAAAGAACAAGGTGGCACAAAGGGACAGGGAGGGGACATACTTAGTGACTCACGTGAACTGCAAAGCGGACAAGCCACCTCTCCTAGACCACTGAAAGTGCAAAAGGGATAGACCCAGACACCCCCAGGACACCCAGGCCTAATGCCACATTCTTCTCTTTGTCTAACAGGGAAATGGAAGTCAATTAGATGACCAAGTGGACACATTTATCCTTGGCGTGCAGAGCCTAGTTATCCAAGTTAGATGGCCTGCCTGATGGCTGAAGCCTGCATTCGTTTGCTAAGGATTCTGTAACAAAGGACCACAAGCTGAGCGGCTAGAACAAGGACAGCCCCTGTCTCACCGTTTTGGAGGCTGGAAGTTCCTGATAAGGGCGTTGGCAGGGCCCGGCTTGCTTCTGGTGCCTTGCAGATATTCTCTGGCATGCTCAGGCTTATGAACCTTTTCCTACATGCGTACACAGTATCATCCCTTCATGTTCATGCCTCTTCTTATAAGGGTACTAGTTGTGCTGATATAGGGCTCACCAAACCTCAGTATGCCCTTAACTAGTTGCATCAACAAGGACTTTATTGCTAAACAAAGCTGCACTGTGGGGCACTGGGGATGAAGAGTCACAGGGTTCCACTCTCTTGCAATGAACGTCATCCCTTGCCCTCTGAAAGAAGAGTTGATTTCAGATTTCCTTAATGCACACCTCTCAGGACTCCCGAGTTAAAGCCCTGCATAGCAACAGAGGTAAGGGAGAACTCTTACTAGCCCAGTTGAGAGAAAGGCTCTCTCTTTCTCCATGATAGCGTGTTGCAGCTTGAGATTCCCATGGCAACAGCAGAAAATATTTGATGTGTCTCATCTACCCGGTCGACACAGCCGGGACAGGTGTGGCTACCTGTGAGTCACACTTTGCCATCAGAGGATCACAACGTACTTTTGATGACTAAAACCCCCTGGGCACCCACATCTGGGCACCCACATCTGGGCACTCAAGGCACCCTAGAGGATGAGGTGCCTGCCGGGTTTAGAAGACAGCGTTTGTGGAAATACAATGGCATTTGAGAGCCTATGAGGTCAGCCCAGTGCCACTGGAAGTCTGGGAAGTGGTTTATCTGCTCATCAGCCCATTGGATAAATTCTTGTTTAGCACGTAAGATGAACAGGCACTGGGGAACTTAAAATCTGGAGAGAAGAAAGATAAGCATACAGGCCATTGTGAAGAGTGGTCTGAAGGCAGCCAACGGTCTGCCTTGACAGTGAGCAACAAGGTCTGAACTTGTAGGGTGATGAACCCTCTCTAATGGGGCGGTATTGGAGCCGAGACCCAAAAGGATTCAGACAAGAGTGTTGCTGGTGGAGGGAACAGCTCAAGCAAAAACCCTGAGTTGGGGCATGGTGTTGACGTGCTTCATGGCTTTTTCAATGGAGGAGGCAAGAAAGAGGCTGGAGGGACTGAGGTGGGTGCAGTGGGCCAGCATGGGGTGACATGACAGGACTGTCGCCAGACACTTCCAGAAGCCACGGAGGAATTATAAGCAAAGAAGTGACAAGATTTGATTTCTCCTTTTAAATTAATCAAGGAATTTTGTTTATTTTCAGGCACCGCCTCCCATGAATACCTGAGGCCAGCCTCCGACTGGGCAAATCTCCTTCCTCAGTGCTAGGACGACAGGCATGCAGACCCACACCCAGCAGCTTTTTATGTCAAAGCAGTCACTCTCCTCGCCGCTCAGAGTGGCAGAGTCGCGGTGAGACGTGCCTGGAATCCTACCTCAGGAAGAGACGGTAGGATGGCAAACTCAAGGTCAGCCTGCCCTGTCCAATAAGCCTCAGGAGAAGAAGAAGGAAAAGAAAAAACTTGAAAACACACAGTGTTGGTAAAGATGCGGAAAACACAAGACATGCATTTTTTTGGTGGAAATATTATATAGACCCTATATCTGTCAGAAAGAAAAACGTGCATAACTTTGACCCAGCACTTTTTCCCATTAATTTATTCACCACGTTTCAGAACAGTATGGACAAAGCTATCCATAGAGGCTTTGCAAGTAATAGCCAAAGACCAGAGGTCTGAACACAAGGACCTGAGGTGTGGCCCGCCCACCCGAGGCACTGCTGTGTAGTGTTCAGATGCACACTGGCCCCTGAAGAACACATGTGACACTCTCTTGTTGCTGCTGTGTTAAAATTGTATTGTATTTGATGATTGATGTGTGTATGTGTGAACTCCTCTCATGGGTAATGCTGGCAAGTCTGAGATCAGAACCCGGTAGAAGGGCTTCTGAAGTTTGGGAATAGGGAAAGCCCTTTGACAACTGGCTGACCACTGTCTTCGTGGCACCCCCCCCCTCCCGGAGAGTCCCTGACGGCTCAGTGTGGAGTTTCTGACGTGACTCTGAGGACCTGCCCACTCTGAAGGTTGGAGAGTTGGAAGGCTCCTCAGTTTCCTGCTTTACAGCCAGGTAAACTGAGGTTAGTTCTGACATGGCAAAATTTTTCTGTTTTACCAGCTCAACTAAAAGATGTGTGTGTGTGTGTGTGTGTGTGTGTGTGTGTGTGTGTGTGTGTGTGTAAACATGCACAAGCTTGCACTGTGCGGTCAGGTATGACTGAGTAAGCTTGAGAGTTAGGTGTGTTTGAGAGATGGCTCAGGGTAGTCTGTGTCCATGGGCCATTGAAAGCAGGCCGTGTCTATGGACCACCAAGGGCAGGACTGTGTCCATGGACCATCGAGGTCAGGATGTCTCCATGGACCACCAAGGGCAGGACTGTGTCCATGGATCATCAAGGGCAGGCCGTGTCCATGGACCATCGAGGGCAGGACTGTGTCCATGGATCATCAAGGGCAGGCCGTGTCCATGGACTATCAAGAGCAGGCCGTGTCCATGGACCACCAAGGGCAGGCCGTGTCCATGGACCACCAAGGGCAGGACTGTCAGATGATTCCCAGACTAAAGAATAAGACACAGCCTCCTACAATCCCCGCAATCCTAGGTCCACTGAGGTCATCATGTGCTGCCCATTAACTGTCCTAAGCGCAGCCTTGGCCATGCTAGTCTGAGCATTCTGCAGCCCTGGGAAGGAAGGTTGTATTTGGGTGACTTGGAGCTTGAAAGACAGTCTGTCTCTGTCCCTTCCAGCTTCTTTTAGTTCCTTTTCTCGTCACTGACCAAAATACCTGACAAAAAGCAACTTAAAGGAGAGGAGTTTGGAGAACCCCTCTGGAAACCGCCTCATAGCCACACCCACAGATGGGTTTCCATGGTGACCCAAAACTCGGTCAAGGTGATGAACAAGACCAGCCATGACACAGCTTCTCCTGAGGGACCTCCCTTTACAGATGAGTGAGCCCACGGTGTGAGCTTGTGTGAGTCTGTGCATGAATCAGAGTGTGAGCTGGTAGAACCTGGCAGGCTGGAGGGCGGCCCGCCATTCTCTGGATGGGCAGAGGTATGTGCGGGGCTAGAGGGCAACAGCCTGCTGGGGGCGGATGGGGAGAGGAGGGAAGAAGGAGGGGAGGAGAGGAGGGGGAGAGGAGGGAAGGAAGGGAAGGAGGAGGGGAGTAGGAGGGGGGAGAAGAGGAGGGAAGGAAGGGGAGAAGAGAAGGAGGGGGAGGAGGGGGAAGCTTGCCTCCTGCTTGTTTGACTCATGGCTGTAACTTATCAGCACACTGACAGGAAGTTTGTTTTTCACTCAAATGAGACTTTTGTTGAATGCTGAGTGGTAGGCATGATACGCTCACACAATCGAACTCCTACTGCAGGGAGTGAAAAAGATCAGGCTGTGTGAGCAATCGCATATTCCTGAAAGCCAGATATAATTTAAGGCATAGAATCTAAAGTCCAAATAGACTTATCATACTGATTGGATGCTGTGTGTGCGTGTGTACGTGTGCATATACGTGTGTGTGCATGGGTACATGTGTGTATATCCATGTGTTGTGTGTGTATGCATATACGTGTGTGTGTGTGCACATGTGTATACGTATGTACGTGGGGGGTGGGTGGAGGGAGAAGGAGGAGCTAGGACCTGGGTAGTACAGGCCTGAGGCAGGGGATCCTCCTGGGCAAAGGCCCCTGTCTCCCCTCTGGCCCTCAGCAGGTCCAGTACATGGGAGGGTACATTTGGGTACCTTGGAGCTGTGACTCAGAAAAGGCTGGATGAGCTGTGAGGGCCATCCCTCTGAGCTACAGCAAGCTTGGGGGAAGCTGTGTGATTGGACAGCCACAGCATGGCTTGCTGACTTTGCTCACAGACTTGGAGCTCATCCTCTTGAGTCTACACCTAGACCCAGGAGCCCACTGACCCATGTGTGGCTTCCCCTAATTTCTAAAGCCTGAGCATGTGCTGCCCTGTTAGCTGCCGCAACCACGGGGCTTTGACAGGGTTAGCACCAAGAAATGACCTTTTGTGTCATTGTGTGTTTCATGTACACACGTATGCGTGGAGAAGCCAGAGGTTGGCCTCCAGTGTCATTCCTTCCTCAGGAAGGGAGGGGAGGCGAGCCCTGTCGCTATGGCTGGCTTTGAGCTGGAAGAAAGAGGTCAAGAGGCAAGGGGTAGAAAGGCTTTGGCAGCAGCAAGACACGAATTCACTCTCCTGGAGACTCTGGAAGAAATGCAGTGTTTTGGAGAATATTATTTTAAGGTGTGTGACTTTTGTTTACGCTCTGGAACATTGGTTTAATGATACAAATATTTGTTTGATAATAAAATTCACCTGTGGTCTGGAGGCTGCGTCAGCAGCCAGCTGACAGGAGTGGTAGGGAGGAGCCAGGTGGAGAAGGGAGGAGCCAGGTGGAGAAGGGAGGAGCCAGGTGGAGAAGGGTTTATAAAGTGGGGGGAGAAAAAGCATGGGGACTTCTTAAGAGACACCCAGGAGGAGGCGAGCTAGGTGAGCTGTCTGTCTGTCCAGTCACAGACTCAGCATGCCAGTGTACCCAACTCTGTCTGTCTAATCACAGACTCAGCATGCCAGTGTACACAACTGTGTCTGTCTGTCTAATCACAGACTCAGCATGCCAGTGTACACAACTGTGTCTCTCTGTCCAATAGTGCACCCAGCATGTCAGTGTACACAACTGTGTCTCTCTGTCCAATAGTGCACCCAGCATGTCAGTGTACACATCTGTGTCTGTCTGTCTGTCTAATCACAGACTCAGCATGCCAGTGTACACAACTGTGTCTGTCTGTCCAATCGCTCACCCGCCTGCCTTATTGAGTGTCAGCCGCTTTCCCTGATCTCTCCGAGGCGGTCTTCCTCTTCCGAGTTTACACTCTTCCTAGCACAGATTTCTTCACCTCAGGGAATGTCACACTGCCGTGATTTTCCTGGTGAAACCTTAGCGTTGTCCGTCTCCGTCACCTCGATGCAACTCACCAGCAAAGCCTCTGCTTCTACCTGCAGAAGTCACTCAGAATCTGACCTCCTCCCCACTACGGCTGCCGCAGCATTTCCAACCATCTTTACCCTTCGTATGGATCACAATGAAGCTCAGACCATGCTGCTCTGTTTATTCCCACCCGTTCCCATCTGACTGAGCCAAGGCCCAAGTCCTCTCAGGGCTCTGGGGGGTGGGGGGAGCTTTTCTCAGCCTCCCACTTCCGCCTCCACCTAACTCTGCTTGCATCACTGCAGCTGCCTCCACTCCTGCCGGTTCCTCCAGCGCAGCAAGCACGCTTCCTCTTGAGCTGCAGAGGGCTTGCCTGAAGGGCAGCTGCATCTGGTCAGAGTCCAGAGCGCACAGTCTCACAGTCTACAGCAAGGCTGTTCATCAAAAGCAAGAACACCCCGCCCTCGCCCCGCTCCCGCCTGCAGACAAACTCATTCACGCCAACAACCTCCTGAAGACAGCCAGGTACACATGCTAAAGATGCCTTCAATCCCACTGCTCTGAGGCTCACAGACACCTTGTCCCAGGCACTCTCCAGGGAGCTCACTCCTAGTCCAGTGCTCAGCTCCTTCACTAGTGTCTTCAGGATGTTCGATTCCTCTGATAAGGTTTTAATGACCGATCAAAGTCCCCGCAGTCAGCCCTATTGAACTTCCAAGCAGCTTTGATTATTTTCAGTCACATACCTAAATGCCACCCAAACACAAAGAGATACTGGAACTCTTGAAGGTCGAATGGTTTATTGATCACCGTGGCCCACACCAGGACTGAGACAGCAGAAGTTTCTGAGGTGAGCTCGGGAGGTAGTGGCTTCTCTTCTGCAGAGGTTGAGGATCTAGTCCAAAGGGGAGAAGGGACTCCCAGAAACTCTCAAAGGACATTGGCTGTCACTTTCCGCTCATAGACTAAACAGGGCTGAGCCACGCCATGGGAAGGGCCAGGAGACTGAAGAAGCAGTGTCTTCCTCAGGCGCTCACAGATTCATCAATTCCACCCCACGTCCTGCTTCCTTCTGCTGTGTATTTATTCCTCTGAACTACGTTCCCAGCTTGTGGCTGCAATCACCTTGAGACAGAAGCCTAGAATAGGAACAACCAATTAAAATGCAAAAGCTTTGATGACGGGCATTGATTAAAATCCAAGCGGCGAGGAGTTAAAAGACGACCTTCTCCAGGCACAAGCCTGTGTGCCTTTCCCTCAGATACCTCTCCCATAATCAGCCAACACTTTTCTAAGAGAAAGAGATTTTACCGCTGTAGTTTTTAAAGTTTTTTTTAATGTGCGTATGCATGTCTGTGTAAGGATGTGCCACACGAATGCAGGTTCCTGCAGAGGCCAGAAGAGGGCGCTGAGTCCTCTGGAACTGGAGTCAGAGCTGCTTGTGAACCGTGTGGGTGCCGGGAACTAAATCCAGGTTGCCTGTGACCCCTATGCTGTCTCTCCAGTCCCATTTTTACCGTCTTAATGAAGGTTCCTTCTTGCCACCCAAACCCTTCAGGCTGCATTCCAGACTGTCGCCTGCCTCCCAACTTAGCCTCTCTCGGGTCCTGATGGCTTCCCTCTTGCTCTTCCTACTCTATTATTATAGGCCTTTCTTCATGTTCTTCTCTCTCTCTCTCTTCCCCCCCCCGTTTGTTTTACCTTCTTCTTTCCCCTTACCTTATACAGTGCCAGGCTCCCTGTTACAGTACAGCTTCACATAAGTGTTACATACATGTCTCATCACATGACCACTGCTGTCTAAGCAGCATTGACTGTAGCTCAGTGCCGCACACCTTCAATGCATTGCCCTGCACAATATTCAGAGTTGCTGTATGAACGCGTTAGGGGCTAGAACCATGGGCAACCACAGGGAACACCTCTAGCGGGCAGCAACCGAGTCATCCTCAGGTCACGTGAGTACGGCCTCAGCACTGGAGGGTGTCTGCCTTGGTCCTGGGCCTTCTAGAACTGGCAGCTCCCTCACTGTTTTGGGATACATGGGAATAAGAAAACCTTTGGTGCAATGTCCTAGCCGTCTCCCTTTTGTCCCCATGTCACTGTCAACTCTGGTGACCCAGGAGCAGTCTGCTATCTCTATTTGACACCCCAGGGGTTTCAGCCCCCAGAAAACCTACTAGGTTTTCAGACAGAGGCATCAGCCTTGGGCGAGCCATCATGTTTAGGTGGCCGGTGCAGAGCTGTTCCCCGAAAGGAAGAGCTTTCTCAACTCAAAAGGCACAGTTTCTGTCAGGAGTATGAGCTCCACTGCCGTGGCCTATGGTAGCTCTGCTCGTGAAACATGCATTTCCTCACAGCCTTTCTTGTGGTCTGACATCTCCGTGGGCTTACCAGCACCAAGGCAAGGCTTTTACCCTTGGCCCTTTAGATTTCACTGTTGTGGTTTAAGTGAAAACAGGCCCCAGAGGCTCATATATTTTCATACTTGGTCCCCAGTGGGTGGAACTGTTTGGGAAGGACAAGGAGGCGTGGCCTTGTTGGAGGAGGCGTGTCACTGGTGGTGGGTTTTGAGGTTTCAAAAGCCCACACCATTCCCAGTTAGCTTCTACTTGGATAAGGATGTAAGCTCTCGGCTACTTGCTCCAGCACCACGCCTGCCTACTGCCATTCTCCCCGCCATGATGGTGATGGACTTTAATCTTCAGAAAGGCAGCTAAGCCTCTACCTCTCTGTGTGGAAGAACTAAGACACTTCCACAGGCCACCTGCCTGGCCCTCCTCTCCCTCCAGGTGGCAGTTGCTCTGGGGTAGGTCCAGGCCAGTGATGTTTTGCAAGACCTCAGGCAGACCACCCTCTCCAGTTCCTCTCCAGACCGTTTCAGTGAGGCTAACGGCTGTAAGGCCACTGGCTCAGCACTCAAGTCCTGGGAGTTGGCAGTTGGCCCGTCATGGAACCTAGACAGTAGCCCTCCCTCCTCCAATCTGCTTCTCTCGCTTCCCCTGCACAGGTTGTTTCCTGTGAAAGTGCAGCTAACAGGTTGGGCTTTGAGCTGTTCCTGAGGAAATCATCAAGGACTTGTGTGAGCAAGTGGGAGAGATGGGCGCTAATGGAGAACTGAGAATAAGATTTTAAAAAAGAACATTTTTATATTAGTAATGAATGCAGTGGAAACCAAATTAATAAAAAGATCCTTCCTCCTTATATTGCTTCTGCCAGGCATTTTGCACAGCAAGGGGAAAGTGATACCATGAGAAAGGGGACACAGTAAAATGTAAGGCTTAATTACGAACAATACTTAATGGTACTTGTTATAACATATTAACATAAGTTATGAATATTAATATGCCCAACACGTGACTAACAGAGTGAAGAATGAGTTTGTGTGTGTGTGTGTGTGTTCTTACACAGCACAAAGGTTAAATTCTATTCTATAGATGGAATTCGATACATGTCTAAAATTAAAGTAACCAAGAACTAGAAGAAAAAGCCAAACAGATGTCTGAAAGGGTGGACAGTGTCTTCTCTGAAAAGATGGATTCCAGTTGACAAGAAGGTGCGGAAGGGATTTCTGTCTAACCCTTTATTTCTGCCCTACTTCTCCTCCCTACAGCTGTGTTAGAAAACACTGACCAGAGTAGCTGAGGGGCTAAAGGGTTTATTTAGCTGAGAGGTGACTGAGGCAGGAACTGAAGCAGAGACCATGGAGGTGTGCTGTGTACTGGCTTGCTCCTCCATGGCTTGCTCCCCAAGCTTTCCTATACTACCCGGGGCCACCAGCTTAGGGGTGGCACCACCGGAAGCAAACTCGACCCATCCACATCACCCAGTAATAGAGACATTCCCTGCAGACATGCCTACAGGCTCGTCTGACTGTTCGAGGTGCTCCCCAACGTGAGTCTCCCCTGGACAACTCCGCTGCGTTCAGTTGGAGCTAGCTAGGAGAATCACTGAGGCCAAAATTGACAGGGAAATAGTCCCCTTGCTTCTTTTTTCTCCCTCATAAAACTAGAATCCCAGAGAGGGACGTTTTCACCTCCCCGGGCATTCTGTCTTTGGATGGAGCGTGCTGTCCGACTCCTTCCTTTCCTTGTCAGCACAGAGCAGCAGGGTTATTAACCCTGCACAGCATAAACGTCCTCAACCCAATATTTGACTTGGAGATGAATTTTATGGTTATATTTGACTTGGGTCATCAATTATATTGGAAAAGTCCACTGAGAGCAAAGTTAAATACTGTCCACCATGCCCAGTCTGCCTCCTACTTTCCTCTTCTCAAGAATAAAGCTCCCAATGGGAGTTCTCCTTTGGTCCTCTTTCGAGTTCTCCCCTGTTATTCCCAGCCAGCTGTCGAACTCGGGTTCCACCCCCACTTGGTTAAATACCTTCCATCACTAATTCGGTAAGGCTTTTTTTCTTTTATTTTAGTCTGCTTATTCATTTGCCTTCTGAGGCTGTTTTTTTTTTTTTTTTCTATGTAGTCCTGGATAGCTTGGAAACCTCTGCATAATTCCATGGCTTCATGGCATTCCCCCCCCCCACCCCCTACTCCCCACCCCCTACTCCCTACCCCGTCTCAGCAGGAATGGCTGGTGTGCCTCCCTGCCCTGCTTCCTGTAAGTGTTTATTAGATATTCTGGTTTACCCAATGCTGGCAGGAGGCTGGGAGGAAGTGGTTAAAAAACACCCTGCTTTTAAAGAACTTGAAAAGACGGTTAAAATGAGGAAACCCAAGCCAATAAAACCCAAACAATGACCAAACAAACCAAACGTCAGGTGAGCAAGTGTGACAGGCTTGGGGAGGTGCTGTCCGGGTCCTGAGCTTGGGAATGGAGGCGGGCTACCTGAGAAAGAAAACGCCCTGGGCTCAGACGGCTCCTTTTGTTTAAAACCATCTTTCTTGAGTGCTCTGCCTGGCTGGTCTCCTTCTCCCGCCCCTCACCAGCAAGGTGACCCGGCCTCTGTCTCGCTGTGCTCTCAAAGTGCACCTGACCCAGCTGTCAGTCTGAGCCGCGGTACTTGCTGATTGTCCCCTACCTGCAAGGGGCACACAGCCCGGCCCATTTCCACACCTATGTCCCTGTGTGTGGGCTGAACCCGAGGGGACTGTGCACCACAGGGAGGGAAGCGTCTGGAGAGAAGGCCTCCCTCCTCCCCTCCCCTCCCTGAACGTGGAGGAGGATGTGGAAAGGACAGTGGGGGAATGACTCAAAACTGCAGGCAGAATGCGAAGCCAGCCCACCCTTCAAGGAGGAAAAGCTGAGCTCTGACTTTGCACTGTGGACTCCCAGAGAATTTGCATTTGCTCCTCCCTCCTCCCCGGGACCCACGTGTGAGTGACCACTCAAGGCCTGCCAGGTCGCCTGCCTTCTCCAGACTTCTCCAACCCACAGAGCAGAGCAACCATGGAGGCTGGCTTCTGGGGCGGGGGTGAGGGGTGTTGATTAATGTTCCCAGAGACCTGAGGGTCCCCAGTCACTTGACCCCATCTCGAGACCTCCCAGGCGCTAGCGAAGCGTGCCCACTCTAAGGCATCTGCAGCGGTGACCCTGCGGAGCTGGAACCCGTCTCCTTGCCCTTCTGCAGGAAAGCAGAGACACCTGTCACTATCAAGTCGTCTGTAAAAGCCTCCCGTGAGGCCCACGAAGCCGGGCTGAGACGTACGGAGACGCAGTCTCCTGCATGCCCGGCACACTGAAGGTCCAAGGGTTCAGTGGTCACTGAACTATTGCTGTTGGCTCCTCCCCCTAACTGCAGGACAGTTGAAAACAGTGACATCTTTGAGATGACAAGTGTTCTAATAATGACTTGCATTTTTTTTATAATTCCTTTTTTCTTTTGACCTAGTTCTTTTTTTCTTTTTCTTCTCTTCTTTTTTTTTTTTTTTATTCCTTTTGAAAGGTTTCCAGTCTGTTTCTCTTGAGCACAGAGTCTGTGCTGGTCTGCCTTTGAGTGGGCACAGTGTTTGAAGCAAGCTTAGGAGGGCCTTGAGCTATACTATACCAGGGTTTGTGCAGGAGAGTCAGCTTGACATCCTGGGGGAGGGGCTGGAGCGGAAGGAAGGAAGGAAGTGGAGGAAGATGGGTAAGGATAGCCCCTCCCCTACCAGTGTGCCTTCCTGTCCATTTTCCGTCCTGCCCACTCCATCTGTCCTACCTTCCTGAGTGCTCCAGATCCCACCACTGGCAAGATTTCCGTTCCCTTGGTCTGGGAAGGAATGTTTTTAAAGATCGCCTTAGGGGCTGGAGAGATAGCTCAGGTGTTAAGAGCTTTTGCTGCTCTTCCAGAGAAGCTGAGTTTCAATTCCCAGCACCCACATGGCAGCTCACAACTCTCTGTAACTCTTGTTCCAAGGATCCGACGCCCTCTTCTGGCCTCCGTGGACACCAGACACACAAGTAATGTACATACAGTCAAACACTCATAATTAAAATAATAAATAAAATATTTACCCCCAAAAAAGAAAATACTGGGCATGGTAGTATACATCTTTAATCCCAGCATGTGAGAGGCAGAGGCAGGCAGATTTCTGTGAGTTCAAAGCCAACCTGGTCTACATAGTGAGTTCCAGGACAGCCAGTACTACATTGAGAGACCTTATCTTAAAATGTGTGTGTGTGTGCGTGCGTGTGTGTGTGTGTGTGTGTGTAAATAATGTTTTTAATGCCTCTCATGACCATCATGAGCTACCAGGAGCAGGTGCTCTGTCCTGATGAGATGGCAGGGCTAGCCTTTGCTTGGGAAGCGAGCCTGCGGGACAGGCCACTCTGCATGTAGAGAGATATGGCAGAGCCTAGGGACCCAGCAGTGCTACTGGTTTGATGCTCCAGGCTCTGTGTGAACTCAGCACTCCTGAGCCTCAGGTTCCACACCTGCAAACTAGAAAAACAGAGATGTTCTCTTCCTCTCAGCATCATGGGGAGGATCGACGAGGTCTTCAGGATGATCACCTTCGGGTTCTGCAGAGAAGCACGTCCGTCAGCTATATGGACAGCTAGACAGAGTGCTGGTCAGTCTGTCTGCCTCGTCACTGAAATGCCTGGTAATGATGGTAGATGTTTTCATGTGAAGTCTAGAGAAGACGGCATCCTGGCTGAAAACAGTCAAATGGGAAGGGTCTCTTGTACTTTTTCTTGGGTGCAGACCTTCATCGGATTGGATGAGACCCTCTCATCTCAGGGAACACTATCTGCTGTCCTCAGTCCTCCGGCTCAGATGTCACCCTCATCAGAAACATCCTCACAGGCACATCCAGAACACGGCTTTACCAAATGGCAGGACACAGTCAAGTTAATACATAGACAGCGTCGTAAGCAATGAAGACGTTAGCACACTGACCTGTCGTTGTTGGTCATTATTGTCTGTCACCATCACTGAGAGCCTTGTTACCACCTGGACTCATTGCTTTTACGCCTTGCCCTGTCTTACAGGTGGAGTAGCCCGGATCTTTCTGAGCTCCTATCTAGAACGTTCTGCACATCCCCAAAGACAGTGACTTTAAACCATTCCTTCGTCTCTCTATGCCAGAAAAATCCTCCCATTGGGCCTTTTGTTCCCAGGGCTGACAATAATTTAGGCCCTGACACAGGCTTTCCAAACGTTTTCCGCGTCCTCCCTTCAGTCAGCGTTGGCCCCTCTCTTGTGGAACTGTCCACACTCCTCTCAGCCCGAGTGGCAACCCAAGCCCTTTCTCTGGCCACAGCCGCAGGACGAGTCAGACCTCTCCACATCAGCTCTTGCTCTGAAAGACTTCAACCTCAGATGTGTGTGGCCTGCTCACTCTCACCACACACAACACCTGTGTAGTCACTGTGCTTAGAAAAAGAAATTCTCATTTCCTCTCTGGAGCAGGTGAGCCTCCATGCCTGGCCGCCCCTCTCCAGCCACGGTGGCTGAGGTGGCGGGCTTTCCCATGACAACTGCCAGTACTGGGCTAGGACAGAGAAGCGTGGATTCCAGACAGCAAGAGCCACAGGCACTGTACATCCAGGGCCAGGTACCCAGGACAGAGGACATGGAGAGAAGCAAGAGCAGGCAGTGCACTCAAACCTACCTCACCCCTGCACACGGCCTCACCCTCCACATGGCCTCACCTTCCATACAGCCTCACCCCTGCACACAGCCTCACCCCTCCATACAGCCTCAGCCTGCACATGGCCTCACCCTTCAATGGTCTCACCCCTGCACACGGCCTCATCCTGTACACGGCCTCACCTTCCACACAGCCTCACCCCTGCACACAGCCTCACCCCTGCACACAGCCTCACCCCTCCACCACATGGCCTCAGCCACCTAGAAGGTCTCTCTCTACCTGATAGACAGGAAGCTTCTAAGCACAGGTGTTGCCTACACAGCTCTGTCCCGGGTTTGGAGAGTGGGCCAGGACCTAGGGCCTGTCCTAGCAAGGCTGACTAGGTACCCCTGGTTGAATCAAATATGCACGTGGGGTGGGTGTCAGAGTGGCTGGCACAGTCAGCAAAGGTAGGAATGAGATTAGCCGGGTACCTGTGTGGGCCTTGGAGTCCCGGGCACGGTTCCTTCACTCTAAAGACAGCGGGAATCTACCCAGGGCCCAGGCAGTGGGGCATGCCGTGGCCAGCTTTATATTTTATGTTTATACTCTTTTCTTCTTTCCTTAAAAGTTGCATTTCCTAATAAAGCCACCTCCCACACATCCTGCAAATATCAGGATCTTCCAGCGCACCAGGAAAAGCATTTCGTATGGGACCTGAACTAGTTTCCCCTTCTGGGCTACCTGGAAGGCACCAGGTTCCGTCTCCCTGTCAGGGGAGGAAAGTGCCATGTTTTACCACAGACACGGGGGAATGAGTCTGATCCACCCCTTGGGGTCTCACATCCCATCTCCGTGGGACTCTGGATCCTCAGAACCAGAAGGGTCCTCAGGAGCTGACGCTGGAAGCTGGAGGCCAACAGGAAGTAAAGAGAGACTCGAGCTGGGGTCCAACTTCCTGTCTCCTTTTTTATTCAGTCCAGGCCCCCAGTCTGCGGGATGCTGTCTCCCACGTTCAGGGTGGGTCTCCTTACCGCAACCTAATCTGGAAACTCCCGGACAGACACGGTCTGGTTTGTGATTCTAGATGCTGTCACGCTGTCAACCGGTGTGAACCATCACAGGGATGTTTGTGGATGCCAGCACAAGACAGGAGAAGAGACAGAAAGCAAATCACCAGGGAATGGAGGACCAGGAAAGCGATCGGGAAGACAAAAGACAGGATCACAGACAGCAGAGCTCTATGCTGGAGATTTGGGCTGGCATGGCGTGAGGAGCTACAAGCCATCGCAGTGGGATGGGGTCGTCACAACTGTCATCCCTGGCACCTAGCGTCCTTTAGCTTCTTTCCACTCCCAGAAGAACGCAAACCTATCAGACAGCAGCCAAGGAGGGGGCAGAGAGCAAAGTTCCCACACAAGACTCTCTGGGGTAAAAATGTCGCTAGGAATGAGGCCAGCAGGTCTGTGGTCAATAGCACTTCATGATGCTAAGTTAGAGCTAGGTGTGGTGGCAGGCGCTTAAATTCTAGCGCTGGGGGGGCGGGGCAGAAGGCAAGAGAATTCATATGAAAGAGGTTGGAGGGCTCCGGCACCCTGCCTACTCCCCATGAAGTATCATTATTTTGTTCTTGGGGGCTCTGCCCTACCACACACCCCTCCCCCCAGGTCCTCTTCCCAATACCACTGCACTGGGGATGTTTCCAGGACATGGACAGCCGGGAAGGAGCACGAGACACAGGAAGCAGAGTGGCGGAAGCCGTGTTTGTGCGTCCAGGACGCCCACTGTCTGGCAGGACACGGAATGGTGGGATCGCTGTCGATGGGGATGAAGAAGCGGGGAATGGACGGTCTGGCGCTGGGGCAGAAGGAATGAAAGCACTGAGCACAGGAGAAGGAGCCCATGAGGGTACGGCTGAAGTTAGTCACCCGGGACCCATTGGGGGCCACACTCCTCGTAGCCAAATGACTTCTTCAAATGCTCAGTGCAAAGGTCGCAGTGAGGAGGCATGGCAGGACAGGTGGGAAGACCATGCCAAGTGAAAAGAATCTTCATTGGCGACAGAAAAAGGTTCCAGTGGTCAGCCTTGTGGCCTGAGCCCTGGGCAAGTCATTAAAGTCTCAAGACCTCAGTTTCCTCCGGATGGCTCTGAGGGGAAGTGGAAAGGGTTTAGTGAGTGGACTTCATAGCCCTGCCCTCCAGCCAGGCACGATTACCAACCACAGTCAGAGGGGAAAATTACCAGCACCTTTGTGGTCACCTTCACGAAGCGTCTATGATTTCTGGTGTTCTCTTCGAGTTGAAAGATTTCTGCCCCCATGACAGACGGACAACAGACCTCTCCCTAGACACACAGTAAGGTCTCTCTGCAGCGTTGAGCACCCTGGCCAAGAGTCCAGCAGTCTGCCTCACCAAGAGTCAGGCCTCTTTCCACTCTGTCTTGGGCTTTTGGGCACAACCCTCCTTCAAGACATGGAAGGGAGGGAATGTCTCCATTGCTACCTTCTGTGGAATCCAACGAGACAGAACTAAAGCAAGAAGGAGACCAGAGGGGAGAGAAACATGAACTAGAAAGGCCAGGTCAAGAGAAGCCAGAGGTGCAGGCTGGCAGAGTTAGAGAGAAAGATGAGCGGACAAGATGAAGGTCTCATAGCCCAGGCTAGCTCTGAACCACAGGCTAAGGAGCATGACCTTGAACTCCATACCCCAAGTTCTGGGATTCACCACCACACCCATTCTGCTCTTTGTTCCTCAGAGGTGGCACAACCAGGTAGCAAGGAGTGGAAGCGTAGGCCAGGGCAGTGTGGAGAGAAAGAAGTGACCCTGGAGGGTCAGGAGAGCAGTGCTCAGGGGGTCAGAAGCGAGGTCACCTACACAGGCTTTGCTGGAGGATGGAGATTAGAGTGTCAGGCATGGATAAATACACTTAAAATGCCCCCCAGACAGTCCTTGGTCCCCCAAGTGCTATCGTGTGCTAGACATACTAAGTGTGGCACCGGAGCTCCAGCTCACATCCTAGAGAGGCCCACAGCCCAGCTCCTGTTTTTTTCTCCCTGGCTGCCCGCCCATCAGCCAGGACAGGGTAGGATGAGGCTGCAATGTGCTCTGCTTTCTGGGGGCTCTTCTGCCCCAGCGCACCCCGCAGACCCGGGACTGCAACCAAAAAGGCCAGCGGCTGTATCTAGTTTTTGTGCCTGGAAATCGACTCAGCTCCCTTTGGCTGGGTTCTTCTAGAACCCAGAGGATTCTGTCTGTCTGAAACAAGAGGGGCTTTCTGGGTGCCAGGGGCCAGCTCTAACAAGGTCACCCAACCAGGAGGGGACTGGTGAAGATCCTGTCCCAGTGCATGTCACGATGATACCTTGTCATGCACCTTGAAGCTGGAAGCTCAGCCTAATAAGAAGGCCATAGCCTTAAATAGGGCACCGGCCGGCTTTGTTGTCGCCCACAGTCTGTGCCTTGGATCCGGCTGCCACTTCATGGAGCAGCCGCTGCATGGAGGCAAGTCTCTGATCTCTCTCTTTTCTTCGGAGCACAGGCAGAACGAGCGAGGCTGGAGTCTCATTTTTCTGTCTGCGAAGGAGACTTTCAGAGCCAGGCAGCTTGGGGAAAATAATGTGACAAAAGGAGGTGACCAGCAATTAGATAATGCCAGCCTGTGCAGAGCGAGCCCCAGAATGCAATGGGGCACCCTGGGGGAGGCAGGCACGTGGATGCTGGGACTGGAGACACACAGGCAAACACTACGGAGGGGGGGGGGTCAGGCTGTATGGGGTGGAAGGGATCCTGAGAGTGGCCAGTGACCTGCACAGTGGGTGGAAAATGCTTCTTCCCCAAATGGATGAGATCCTAAGTAAATCCTGTGATCACAGGCGGCGGGATAAGGGGTCCAGGAATGCCAGCATCCCTCCTTCTTTAGTGGGCACACGGAGGCACCAATGCCAAACAAGTGGGTAAAGGCCCAGGGCTTGACTGCTGGGTCTCCTACTCTCTTCTTGCCTATCACCTGCCGAAGCTGGGATCTGAGCTGTCGCTGAAGGTCTCTTGGCTGCAGAGACTCTCTGGAGGACCGCAGATCTTCTGGAAACGGCAAAGCTCTGCCCACACCTGGTCTCTGCCTCCTGCTCCCTCCCTCCCAGGGTTCTGTTATGGACAAACAAAAGACTTTAATTCCTGGTCTCTGGAGCTTCTCCCAGATTTATCCTCATACAGACAAAACAAAACAAAACAAAAACCACTGACCTTGAAGCACACAATTCTACTCTCAGCGCTCTGGAGGCCAAGGAAGGCTGCCCACAGTTCGCGGCCAGCCTGGGCTACACAGAGAGACCTTGTCTCTAAAGAAAAAAAAAAACAAAAAAACATGGGCCAGGTATGGTGGTACATCTCTTTAATCCTAGCACCTGGAAAGCAGAGGCAAGTGATTTTTGTGATTTGGAGGCTGGTTTGGAATACACATCAAGTTCTAGGCCAACCAGGAGTATATAGTGAGACCCAGTCAAATAAATAGATACATAAAAGGGAGAAAACCTGTAGTGATATTTCATTTGCATTTTAATAAATAAAGCTTACCTGAAGATAGGAGAGTAAAACAGCCCCACTGGTCAGACTTACAGACAAGGCAGTGGTGACACACACCTTTAATCCCAGCAGCCACACTACTTTGCCATAGAGACTGGGCAATTGTGGTGCACTCCTTTACTCCCAGCCCTAGAGAGGAAAATAAAACGGGAGGAGACAGCTCTCATCTCAGTCTCATTCTGAGATTCCTGGAGGCAAGATCACCATTTTGAAATGAGGTAGAGGAAAGAGCCAGTGGCTGGCTGCTTTGCTTTTCTGATCTTCAGGTTGAACCCCAATATCTGTCTCTGGGTTTTTATTAATCATGCTACAGAAATCCACTGGGAGTTGGGGAAAAGAGGAAAACACAGTGTGTGTGTGAATCTGAGAGAAGTACGTGATACACACCCATTGAAATGTCATCTATTAAAACTCACTATTTTGTATACTAATTTACATAAAAATTTAAAAGGTAAAAATTTCTCGAAAAGTAACAGCAATAAGAAACCACACACACATGCACACACACACACACACACACACACACACACACACACACACGCTCAGCAGAGGCCTAGCTCTTCTCACCTACACAGCATCTTCTGGTGCCACCCACGGGGAGGCTTGGGGCTGACAAACTGAGCTCTCTCTCCCACTTCCAGTGTCTTTCTCTCCTACCAGGTTTTCATTTTGTGTTTGCTTGCTTGTTTGCTGAGAACGTGGACCTGCTCTCTGTGTGAAGAACGGGGAAGTCTAGAGGTTTTTCTGGAGCTGGATTTCAATCCAGGTTTCCCAGTTTCCTAGCAAACTCTTGGCACCTTGGTGGCCTGATCAAACAGTGGCTTCCACATCCTCCATACTGTCTCAGCTGCTCTCCAGTGTGAGCCTACAGGCAGGGACTGCCAGGGAGTGCAGTTCTACAGGAGGAGAGACAAAGACTTTGGGAAGTCCTCTTGTACTTCTGGACCAGCGAGAGACAGACGGACTGGGCTCCAAATCCCTACGCTTCCTTTGGAGTCAGGGGAGGTGAAAATCTTTTTGGTTTGGTTCTGTTATGCAGTTGGGAAAGCCTCACATCTGGGGGTGGGGGGGCCGCGGTGTGCTGCTGGATCTCCTGGATCTCCTGGGGCTCAGGGTCCCTGAGCTGTGGGGAACAGGACAGATGTCCCTCCCAGGAACCCGACGTTCTCTCAGAAGGAGCCTACCACAAGCAAAGGTACCTCCAGCCTCCCAGGCCTTCTTCCGAGGCAGATCACACTCAGGACACACTCCCAGCAGACAGAGATTCCTGAGAACAGGGCAGTTTAGTCTTGGCTCCAGGTGGCAATCATCTGAGTACCTAGATGAACAGCTCGCCCTACAGCTGGCCCACCCCAGGAGGACACCCTCGTGGCTGTGGATGGTACAGACGACAGCTGCCCAGTGGTCCTGCCCTTGACGTCCTCTCTTACAGGGTGGTGTGTGGAAGGACGTCCCCTCCTGCCCTCCGCCAATTGTGTTCCACTAGTTCTTGGACAGGCTTGGCTCCTCTTAGCCTGTGTGCAGAGAGGCAGGCGTGAGGAGCTCCTTGTGGTTTTCTGGTAAAGCAATTGGAGCTTCTCTAGAAATATTGGCTCCCTCCCTTCTTCCTTCTTTGGCTGCCCATCTTCATTTATTCGTATCTCCTCCAGAGGAAGTGAAACTCGGTTTGCCCTCCTCTGGGAAACACCGCCTGGGGGCTGGGTAAGCTGGGGACAGACAGAAACCCCAGATGCAAATGGACCTGTTGATCACCGGCACCACCCACTCCTGGTTGGTGGCTTTTATCCCTTAGAGGACCAAGATTGGGCGGGTTGAGTTCAACCAAGGAGGACAGAATCCTGTGGGCTCCGTGTATGTTCCAAACGGGGGCTTCATTAATGGATGGAGACAGGGGCCATTTCTCTTCCTGAAGGCAGGTTTGAGAAGTGGGAATGGGTGGCTGCCCAGAGGGAAAGGTGACCAACAGGCAGCCAGAAGAAAAATAAAAAATAAATAAATAAAAAAAAAAGGTTCCTTCAGGTGCTTGTGTTACTGAGGAGTTCACCAAAGTTGTCCCATGTTATTGGGGCATATTGGGGAAGCCAGGGTTCTCCTCTTACAGTTCATGATTTCATTAATCAAAGAATATAAAAGTGGATTCCAAAGGAAGCTTGGGGA
The DNA here is from genome assembly GCF_000317375.1 of Microtus ochrogaster. Classification (NCBI taxonomy): domain Eukaryota; kingdom Metazoa; phylum Chordata; class Mammalia; order Rodentia; family Cricetidae; genus Microtus; species Microtus ochrogaster. Next base: position 1,348,933 of record NW_004949127.1, on the reverse strand, counting down.
CAATTTTATTAGAATTTAAAAGACATTTTCTTAATTTTTTTTTCAATTTTTGGTTTTTCTGGTTTTGGTTTTTGTTGTTGTTTTTGATGTTATTGTTGTCTTTTTGGTTTTTTTTTTTTTTTTTTTTTTTTTGGTTTTTCGAGACAGAATTTTTCTGTGTAGCCCTGGCTGTCCTGGAACTCGCTCTGTAAACCAGACTGGCCTCAAACTCACAGAGATCCCCCTGACTCTGCTCCAGAGTGATGGAATTAAAGGCCCGAGCCACCACTGCCTGGCCAAAAAGAAAAATTTCAAAGCAGAAAACCTGTGAATCTAGGCAGCTTGCTTGGAGGAGGAAGATGGAGAAGAGGTACCCTAAGGTCACGTTTTTTAGAGTCAGGCTTGAAGGTCAGCCATGTGGTGGATGAGTGTCCACATGGCAGAGAGGGGAGCTTTACAGAAGAAAACGAGTCCAATGTGTGGATCAGGAATGCTAAGAACAGGGGCAGAAAGATGAGAAGCGGCCCTGCTTTTCTGAGTGACCCAGAGAACTGGGCAGAGTCATGAGCTGCACGGCTGTGGCTCTGTAAGCAGCGGCACTAGGGGTGGGAATTCTGGGAAGGAAAAGAACTTGATCTCATTAAGGGATAATTTTTCCTCCTGTATCTTTAACATGAGAAAAGTAAACTCGTCCTCCCGAAGGGTGGTCTTTGGCCACGTGATTGACTGGCCCAGCTGGATTAAGTCCACACCATCCCAGGGCAGACGTGCAAGCGATCCTGCGCCATTCTATAGCAAACACGCAGTGAGCCCACACCATTCCATGGCAGACACACAGTGATCCTGCACCATCCCATGGCAGACACGCAGTGATCCTGCACCGTCCCATGGCAGACATGCAGTGATCCTGCACCATCCGTGGCAGACACGCAGCGATCCTGCACCATCCGTGGCAGACACGCAGTGATCCTGAACCATCCCAGGGCAGACACGCAGCAAACCCGCACTATTCCAGGACAGACACGCAGAGATCCTGCACCATCCATGGCAGACACGCAGCGATCCTGCACCGTCCCATGGCAGACACGCAGTGATCCTGCACCGTCCCATGGCAGACACGCAGTGATCCTGCACCATCCCATGGCAGACACACAGTGATCCTGCACCATCCGTGGCAGACACACAGCGTTCCTGCACCATCCGTGGCAGACACGCAGTGATCCTGCACCATCCGTGGCAGACACACAGCAAGCCCACATCATTCCAGGGTAGACATGCAGTGATCCTGCACCATCCCACGGCAGACACACAGCGATCCTGCACCATCCGCGGCAGACACGCAGCGATCCTGCACCATCCGCGGCAGACACACAGCAAGCCCACATCATTCCAGGGCAGACACACAG